>NC_081407.1:731288661-731428661 GCF_030272615.1 Cryptomeria japonica | reverse complement strand
CACTCTTCCTATGTTATATGTTTACCCTTGTGAGTTCAATGTTAGATGTTTGATCTAGTTGAAGTTATTGTATGGGTTAATCTATTGATAGATCTAATGTGCGCATCTAGTGGTGTAGGTTTGTGTGCAGGAACATGCGGCGGGTCAAGTCATGTACTATACCAGAAAGAGAAATCTCGGGTATGAGGTGACAGGTTTATTAGTTGTGTGTTGTTTAAATTAGAACTCATTATGTTACAATGTGTATGATCATATTCCTTTTTAGTAATGTTGTAATATGTTGTTGTTTAAAAAAAAATTGTAGCTACTTTTTAGTGATGTTCACTTGGGTAAGAAGTGGGCATTACACCAGCAAAATATCAAATCTATGCTGGTATCTTGCTATAGTTAAGTATCTTATATGAACAATTTAATCTAAGCATGCTAGGTAGTTTCTATTTCTTAAAGATATTATTTCATCAAGATTTTACTTGAGGCAACTCATTAAGGTTTATATATGCTCAAGTTTGTGCATGAACATGGAATTGCCAACTTGATAGGAAAATATATACTTGTAACATCGTAAATTGTATACCCTTTATTAGTGTGTCCGATTTCACACTCTCCTAGCACCTATTTTGGTATTTCCCTTTCCCATGTGAATTATAGGACTTTTATTGCAATAAATCAATATTTAATTCAATATTATGGGTCTTATTCCACTTTATTATATCATCACACTCTTATTTGAGCCCTTAATTCTAGGCGTGCCCTTTATTTTTCCTTAATCATGTCCTAATTTCAAATCTCAAAGAATATTTCTCATATCTACACATCTTGGATTGAGCCACTGAGTCGTATTTACCATTAGAATTACAATATCTCGCATCCCTATAAATTTGGAAAAAAGTGGTCGAGACCGGGGCACCCGACACACCTGTTCGATGCTTTTTTTCCCAAATTTTAGGAGGATATCCTATTCAAATTCAGCTTTGTGTGAAAATATATTAATTTTAAGTCGGCCTAAAGGTGATTTCAAATATGAAATCCCTACATAAGACATTCTTCTGAACTAATTTTCATCTAAGCATCTATCCATTCAGGTATTCGACCAAAAAGCATTGAGGCATTCATCATCAAGAATTTTCAAAGGCCTTCAAGGCTGCATACTCTTTATTCATTCATTGTGGATCAAGATTACATCATTCATATGCAAAGATGTGTGTGTTATTAGGGTTTTGTCATGTTTATGCCATTTCATACAACATATGTGATTACATTCAAGAAGCAAGGCATCATTATCAACAATTGTAGATCTAAGGTATATCTTTCCATTGTTTAGTTCAGTATTTGCAATATTTCATTCAAGGTTAATTCCTATATCAAGGTTTGACTTAGGCAAACCCCTATTCCCAACCTATTTCCCCTTCTTTTTGTGTGTAGGAAGCAGGTACGAAGCCGCGATCTGCAGGATTAGCTTTATTTACAGAGACGAATAGGTTCCCCTTTGGACAATGTAAAGTGTGGAGCACCGGTGCAATGGGCATACTGGTCCCGATATTTCAGGAGCTCCTTATGGGATCATGTATAAATACTCTTACACTCCTAGTTTGTGGCTTGATCCGATAACTATAGCTCACCATTCATGTGTTTTTACTTCAATCCCAACACATTTACCCTAATTCCAGCATTTTCACAATTCAAATCAAAAGAGGGCAATCAATTCAAAAGTAGTAAATCCAATAGAATTCTCAGTCCTATCCTTGCTGATTTGTGGCTAGATCTATTGGGTTTACCCCTATTTTAATGTAATGGTTCCTAAGCCCAAAATTAGTGGTTTTCATACATCTAATTTTGGAAACCTTAATTTTACACCATTACAATACTAACCACAAACATTTTATCAAGAAACTATATGTTGATACTAGAGAACCAACGAAAAAATATTCCCCATCAAAAAAGGAGCCTATGCACATTGGGAACATTTTAAAAAATGCTGAAAAATAAATAAAATGATTTTTAGCTAGGATTTTAAACAAAATTTTCCCAAGTTTGCATGGATGAGAATTTAATCCTAAATTCATTTGCTAGAAGCAACCATGGAGTCTAGTTATTGAGATGCATTTGAATTATGTTGTGTGTTCTATAGGCTTTGGAATTATAAAGTCTTGGTATTGATTTTCTGAGCTTAAACTACTGACAAATGTCCCTTTAATTTTTTAAGGAAATGGAGGTTAAGAATTGAAATGAATACCAATATTTCTCTCCTGTTCTTCTACTTTTCTCATTAATAGACTATGCCAAAGATGTATGTGATCTATAAGTTGATCATTACTTCAAGATGCAATTGCTTATTTGCTTATTTTCTAATTTCAACAAATTAACAAATATTAGACTTATCTCTTCTACCCTCACTATAACAAATATGCTAAAATTAGATAGCCTACTATATAGTATGTTTGAAGTGGACTTTCTAGTTTTGTGGCAAATGGAATAGTTGCATTTTCCAACTCAAGCATGTAATGGCTCTTATATTTATAGAGTTAAATGTGGGGAGCAAGAAATTGGTGGTTTACTATTAGACTTCTATCTTCTAGCTTTACCATGTTACCAGGCATGCTCAATTTAGGTAGCCTCCTTACAACCAATTTAAAATAATACTTGTAATGTTCTCTTCTCTAGTTTGTAATTGATTGTGTAGTTTTTCGACAAGGAGTAGCAATTCTAATTTAGTATGTAGTTACTTCCAGGTTCCAATTACAAACTCGATTACATTCCAAGAAAGGTGATGTTACTTCAATTATTTTGATTGCTTTAAGATAAAAATATACACACATTTAGATTGAATCCTTGAGGACATAAAACCTTAGGATATAGTTGGTGCAAACCAACATCAGGATCATGCAGAATGTCTACTAGGACCATCAAGACATTTTGTTTGCATACTGTAGAGTATTCAAGAACATCAAAGGAGTTCAAACATGTAAGTTGGTGCACCCAATAAGTTGTATCAAATTGGAAAACTTCCATTGAAAGTATGGTTTATCATGAATATAAAATAAAGAACCTATTGTTAGAGTCTTTATGCATTGTTTGCTATGTGCATCTTGATTAGGTCTTTACAATACTTTCCAGTTTTGTACTTTCTAGGTTTTAGTGTTGATGGAATGTCAACATCTCCCAAATCAAGCATATAATTTGGTTCTTATATTTTCCAAAGTTTGGACAAAATGTAAGAAGGAAATTGATGTTTTACTATCAAATTTATGTCTTGTAGCTTCCCTCTTGTAGCCATGATCAATTTAGGTATCCTCCTCTCTTTTTTTTGTTATTTTTTGTTGTAACCCTACAATAAACAAAAAATAAAATAAAAAATTCAAAAGTTACAAGATATGATAAGATCAAACACAAACTTGAAAACAATTAAACCATTACCACAATTTCATTTGTTGTGTATCTCAATAAGATTCCATCCAATTCAATTCAAGATAATGATTTTTTTTCTAAACTAATTCTTAAATAAAATGATTGAATCTACAATCCTCCTCAAAAATTAAGAAATCACAAATGATTCCATCCAACTCAATTCAGGTTAATGAGTTTTTCTACAAACAAATTCGTAAATAAAATGATTAAATTTATAATCCCCCTAAAAAATTAGGAAACTGCATTTTATACACAAATTAATACCAAAAAAAATAACCTATCTTCACAGAAAATTAAAGATTAAATGTTCTAGAACTTGAAAACGAAAAATAAAAATGTCATTATATGGATTGGCCACAACATCGACCACGGAGAAAATGTTGCAACAATTCTTAAAAAAAATGAAAGCAAGATAAAATTGACCCAATATAATCCTAACTCATTAAAGGGTGATAATGTTAAAAAGTAGCACAATAAACGCAAAATATAGAAAGAAGGGAAAGAAAGGCATGAATAGAACATTGTACTTGCTGCCATGAGCCTATGTGAGGACCAAAATAGACATAAAGAAACATGAGATAGGATGATATTGAGAAAAAAATAAATAAGATATTGAGAATGGCTCATCCTCACACCACAATCATCCAATAAAAAAAATGATAATTCAAGGGGTCCATAACTCATTAATACTGGACCCATATAACTTAATATGCAATATCCATCCATCTTTGTTCAAACTAAACATGCTTCCCTAAACCCCAAATTCTTTCCAAAATGATGCTCCAGTTTCTATATTAAATTTTAAGGGAAAGTGAAGGAGAAATAGTGAAACTCCTCATCTACACCCTAGAAAAAAAATGAAAACCCATATATAGGCATGCGTGAAGAAAATAAAAATAACATGAATTAAAAGATAGAAACAAGTAAAATAATCTAGACATCAAATGAGATAGGAGTAAAAAGATAGAAACAAGTAAAATAATCTAGACATCAAATGAGATAGGAATAAATCTGGCAAAAAAAAGTAGGTGACAAAAAGCATGAGGTAGATGGAGGCATAATGTGCACCATATTTCAAATAGTTTAAGGCATTCAAATATTGAGACTTTAGCTCCATAGGATAAAGCTAAACATTCAAAGGGAAAGATGCAAGTTTCCTTCACCCATAATGCTTCTCAAACCCCAATTTTTGCTAGAGCTATAAAATATCTCGTAATGGAGGATTCAAAGGACTTCTAAGTCTTTAAGAAGTGGAAGAACGTTCTTAACCCCTTCCTTGGGTGGAGAGAGTATTGCAAACAATAGATTATTCTCAAGAATTCTATTTTATCCCTAACATTGATTCATTGACAAATGGTCTTTCAACAACTTTCTACCTCAGATCTTAGTGGGGAAAGAATGCATTTTATAGTTGTTGGAGTCTCTAATAAGGAGACCTCTCAAGATTTTCATCATTGGATTGAGCCTACCAAAGAGCAAAACAAGTCTACCAGGCAGGAAATGCGATGCAATATGGCCTTGTTATTTAATAGAATTTAATTTATTTATTTGTAGTTTTGTACTAGAATAATATTTTATTTAAATTAATGTAGTGCTTCAATAAACAATACATATAAAAATTGTACATGCACATTTGTAAATACACAATTTTATGCTACTTTATAAATCACATAGACTATCTTGAACTTCAATCAATGTTGCCAAATACTTTTTATTATTATTTGCATAATAATGTATACAAACATTAAAAATCATTTTAGAGATTTTTTATATCAAATCACAGTCTATAAATCATATTATTTTGAAATACCATTGCTAATTGTATGCTTTGTCAATCTATAAAACATAGTGATCTGAGCACCATCTTTTCCCAATCCAAATGCAACATTAAATATTCTTTAATGCCTTTTCATATTTAAGTAGAGACCATGAATATGCAACTCAAGCATAAGTGGAGAAAATAGACAATACAATTGGTATTATAATTATGCCATTAATCTTCTACCAAGAAATCTTTATATAAATTATATGCGACACTTCAATAAAAAGATATAAAAAAACAATAATTATAATATTTTGTTCAAAATTCTCACATGGACAATTTTTAATTTTAAATAATATTAATATTTTTATTATTCATAATAATAATAATAATATACACAAACATCAACAAAGATAAGATTTGATATTCTTTATATCAAATCACAATAAATCATTATTTTTATATTAAAATAAAGAAAATGAAATTGGCATTTATTTATGTTTTTTTTTTATCATAAGAGCAACAAAACAAGGGTGTTGACCCTATACAAACTCAGGTCAAACATGCCATTGACGGTAGGTCACAAAAAGACCACTGTTAGTAAACAAAGGCCACAACAGACCTTTTACAACACACTAGCAATACAACTAGGCACCCACCTCAAGGGTGGGAAGAAAAATCACCCATAACTCGAGGAAGAGTTTGGGAGGAGGAAGCGCTACCTTTTTAATTATGTCATTAAGTTCATAAATTCACAATTTTTTTATTAACTAAATATTATCTAGTAAAACTATATTTAAAATAATTTCTACATTTCTAACATAAAGTTGATAGAAATAGTATATTACCAAATTTAGTCAATTTATTCTAATTCAATTATATAATTATGTAACGACTCCAACAAACATACACACACACACACCATCTATTTTAATTTCACTCTTTAATTAGCTCATTTGTTTTTGATAATAAAAGCAGCCAAAAACGAGGGGGCTGACCCATGGGTACAATTAAGAGAACAATGGAAGGACCATTGTCTGCAAACAATCAGCACAAAAGCAGCCTTTTACCTCTATCAAAAACAAAAACCATCTTACGAGAGTTTATCAGCAATAAAATACTACCAGTCAGAGTATACTTCCAGTGCCACGCAGGGCTATAAGCATTAAAATATAAACATAAGCCGAAACTAGACCTATCCAACCTACTACACCGCATAGACAAAAAACTTCTCCACATGCAGAAAATTAATTCTTTTTCCCACGGCTCTTCTTAGGGAGCAGCTTCTTAGCCCATTCCTTAGTGAGGAACTTGAATAGGCCTTTAAAGTCCTCGTCCTCCTTGCCTTTACCTTTGTCCGCGCTATCCTGCAAAAGGCACAGAGTAGTGGCCGAGCATCTCATGACATTCAGAGCGAATTTAGACACATCATGCATCTTGGACTCCGTCGCCTCCAGTTTGCTGGTAATCACCTGCAGGTTGTCAGAGAGGGCTTCTATCTTTTTCCCGAGCTCTGCCAGGTTGGGATCTTCTCCCTTCACACTACTGGCCTCTTCAACAACTAGCATTTTCTCAATCTTGAAGGTCGGGGAAGGGAAATTGGTTGGTTCCGGACTCATAGAGGCGATCGGGCTTTCGGAAACATGGGTTGAGCTCACAGAAAGGGGGGAATGTTTGTGCTGGGCCTGGGGGGTTTTATCAGTCGGAATGGAGTTGCTCGTGTCGTGCGAGGAGGAGGGGTCTCTTAGGGATTTATCAGAGGGTTTAGAGGCCAATCTACTAGAGCGGCGGGGCGTGTTGGCGTCTTCGGTAAAGTCCAGGTCCGAATCAATTTCTTGGATTTTAACTTTTTTAGGGGTTTTGACCTCCTTCGGGGAGTGATTCTTGGTTTTCTTGCTGGAGGAGCCAAGTTCCATGCAACGGGGGCTTGAATCATTAATGGCCAGAGGTTGGGTCAAGGGGCTGACATTCTGCACAGAAATGGAACGGGGCGAGCAGAGGGCGAGGTGGAAGTTGAAAAGGCAGAGCATAAGGCCCTGGTGCAGGATAGGAAAGTCTTTTCCTTTTTTTTTGGCATCAGCTATATCTTTAACGTTAGCATCCATCGAGTGCAATAAAAAGAACGAAATGGAAATGAGGTCTTTGTTCCTCAAATGGTTCAGGAAGGGGAGGTGGTAGTAGTAGAAAATGCCATACCTGCCTTCGAGCGTAAAATACTTCATCACTATGTAGCAAACTTCGTCCCAAGGGTGCGGGAGTTCCTCTCTGTTAAAGCCTCCGACCCTCTTGACAGGGTTCTCGTCGTGGCGGAAAAACTGGTTAAGGCTGGTAGAGTCCGCAATGCGGCTCTGTTTTTTCCATTTTCTACCCTCCATTGAGAGGCCAGTAGCCTGGGCTATGACCTCTTCGTTTATTTCGAAGGAGATTCCCCCCACAGTCACCCTTCTGTCCTCCCAGGAGGACACAAATTGTTTAGAGAGTCTCTCGTCGTTGCCCTTCATGTTCTCCATGAATTTGTCAATGCCTCCTTCGGTGCACACGAACCAGGCTGCTGGTTTGGTTTTGAACTCCTCAACTTTGTTGGGTTCCAGTCTGAGCCTGTCCCCCCCATTTTAGAATCCTCTAGCTTCTCTGTTTGAAAATGACAGAAAGCCAGAACGCATAGCCGAAGCAAAGCTCATTTGTTACCAACTAACAAATATTTATTTTAAGTAACAAACTCAACTTAAGAATCAAAAGTAAAATAAACAAATACAATTTCATCAAATTAATAAAATTGAGAATAATTTGGATTGAGTCTCAACCATATTATGTTTTTGACTTGAAAGTGATATAAACCAACTTCATCATCTTTTTTAAAATCACATGTTTCAATATAGAATTGAATTACTCAATTTATTACACACAACAAAATTCAATACATTCATTACAATATCAATAACAAATATAACAAGGCCGCATTGTTGCAAAGTTCCTCCAAATGTTAACATGATGATTTTGCTAGTGATGATGTTGCGATTTTTGCCATTTTCTAAATTGTTAGTATTACTATTGGATAAAATTTGATCTTATTCTTGCTTCTAATTTATGTTCTATGTATCAAATGTCTCTTGTAATGCATCATCTAAGATAAAATGTGAAATTTGCAAACTGATAAAGTAGAGCACAACAAAATATAGGAATGAGTTAAAAAAATAATTCGATAAAACATTTTTTGTAATTAGTAGTATTAAAACCAAGCTCATAAACTTGTGCTAGAGGAGAAAGTTTATACTAATCTATCAAAGGAAAATATTTCATATTTATTTCATTACATAAAGTATGTTGAAAGAAATAAAAATTAACCAAAATATGTTGCATTTCATAGTTTTATATATTCATAGTTCTCTCTAACATTGTAAGGTATAAGGAATGAAAAAGCAACTTGCTTAAGCATTATTTGTTGAAGCTAAAAAAATATTTACAATCTACATTTCAATAGTTAATATATATCACTATGATACAATTAACATCAACTAGAAAGGGAAAACCATTCACTGCTATAGTGGTGAAAATATTAGGGTTTCCACCATTAGATGTACAAAAACCGCTAATATTTTACTTGGGTATCACTACATTAAAAGAGGGAGGTAAACCTAATAGATCTAGCCACAAACCAACAAGGATAAGGGCTAAGAATGCTATTGGATTTACTAGATTTGAATTTGACTTCCCTCTTTTGAGTTGAATTGTGAAAATGCTAAAATTAGGGTAAATGTGCCGAAATTGATGTAAAAATGCATGAATAGTGTCATCGAATCGAGCCACAAACTTGGATATGAGAAATGTAAATGTATTCGGATTTGTTCCCAGAAGGAGCTCCTGATTTGTCAGGATCGATATGGTGTTTGCTTTGGTCCTCTGCACTTTTCACACTCCAATGGGGGATTGATTCGTCACTGTAAATAAATGTTATTCAAAGATTGCAACTTTGTACTTGCTCATGCACACACTAGAGAAGGGAAATAGGTTAGGAATAGGGGTTTGCCTTAGGTCAAACCCCATTTTTTGAATTAACCACTAAATAAAAATGAAATATGATTGAATTGTAGTAATGGAAATGTTCTCCTTTTGAGGGTGATGTTGAATAATGATTGAAACACAAATGTTATACCTCCTTGTAAAGTTTTGTGTGTCTCCACATATAATTAGGGTTTCATAAAGTCTTCAATAACATAGAACATGAATGTCAACTCCAATGCTTGAATCTTGACTTTATCTCTGCTCCAATGCTTGAAAGAAGACTGGTTGCTTGTTTGCTTGATTGCTTGAATTGATTGATCAATATGATTGCCATATTCCAATTGCATATGAAAATGAGAGGGGTAGACCTCCTTTTATACTTGCTAGTCAAAAAACACCTTAATTTTTTAATATGAGCCAACACGTGGCCAAAATTCCCACCCAAATTTCATGATTGTCAAGGGGCCCAAAATTGGGTCCTAATTGGGAGGACCGGGGTGTTGGGCGCTCTGGTCCTGCCTAATCAGAGACCAAAATCAAGGGGTAGGATGATGTGTGAAGTAAAAATGGTGGCAAATTTGCATAATATGAGCAGAATCAGGTCCCAATCAGACCTTGGGGCACGAATGCCAAGGTGAGGGCCCAAATGCGGATAAAATTGTAAGGGAGTCCAATTTAGGACGCTACAACTACATAAGATGTCAAGAGATTGACTTGGACAATCAGATCTTAGTGTTGGAATAAGAATAACAAAGCAGTTCACACAAAGCCTTAACAAATTGCTATGTTGTAGAATTTTGATGAAATTGTATTTTTCTTATTTCCGCGAGGATGGCCATTTGTTGTACAAGCTAACACAATTCCATTACTAATGTATTTCTATAAGAAACCTTGGAAAACTCTTAGGCAAATGCAATTGGTAGTTGTACAGACAAACTTTACAATATTTGCACATATAATTGTATTATATGGAAAAACTAAAGCAACATTTGTGTTTTGTGTTTTGTGTCTTTGTATAGATATAGATTGTTCTCACTTTAATTTGATGTACAAATATTTTTCCAAAAATATTTTTAAATTGGTTATGACTATTCTATAGTTTTGACTTTGGTGTGATACAAGTCCACACTCTATTCCAAAGCTCCATTCTTATCCTACATAAAAATATGCTACATAAATTCATGGAGATTGACTTGACTCTTACCGATTGCAATTGGATGAATGTGATCAAATTTGTATAGGACGACGATTAGTAGAAAGGCCAACACATTGCTATTACCATGCTATTACTTAGTGTGCTTGTCTAAAAAAGCCTTTTGGAACACTTAAGCAAATGTAATTGACATATGTAAAACTAGCTATCACAATATTTGCCCATACAATTGTAGTTTATGCAAATTTGAAGCATTGCAAAGGTACATTCATCAAATCATAATCAATACTCGATCTTTGTAGTTTTGTATTGATGTATGAAACTACCACTGTAGAACACAGTGGCAACGAGACCCTAAAAGATTCTAACAACATTGTATTCAATTTTTTTGTTTTTTGTTTGGTTATTAGTAAAAGATGATTGATTTTAACCATATAAAAATTGTAAATTGTAAATATTAATCAAGCATAATCTAATGTAGGAACGTAAAGTAGATGAAATTTACCCCTCAACCTAACAAATACTATAATCATTATAACAATACAATTTTGTATGTCTGGTTTCTGAAAGTGTTTTTTTTTCATGATAAACTATCGTGATACTGTTGTAATAATTAACACACAATTCTAGTCTATGATTTCTTTCAACTATGAATGTATAGTAGGATTCCCCTACAATTTATGACAGTGAAAACATGAGGTTTGATATGGATATAACAACATCTCAATATATTGGTTCATCTAAACAACTAGTTACTTCAAGGTAGAATCTTTATCTAATAGATAAAGACTTGGTTAGTGCTATGGTAAAATTGAAGGGAAGAATGTCTTCTAATAGTTCCAAAATCATAAAGTTTGTGAGAGAGAAGAAAACAATGCAAAATATAAACGATTATATTTGTTGAAAATATATTAGTACTTGTCAACTGGAAATCTGATGCAGCCATGAACTAGAGGGTCCTCAAGGAAAAAAATCTAGATCATATAGCAAGAGTAACACCATGGAAGCACCAACACAGAATAGATAATGCAAGATCAGACATCTGCAATATCATGGATTCATCTCAAACTAGCCGACAACATGCAAGCTTACAGGCCTAGTTACAGTATACATTCCAGATCACAATCCATCTGGACCTCCAAGAGGTGTCCGAATCATAGACCCTGAATCGATATCCTCATATCTCCCCCCCCAGATTCAAACTCAACAATATAAAGCATCTGGGTCGGTCACAAAAGATCACATTCTCCAAGACAGGAAAATGAAACGTGTAAAATAGGTCGGACCCAAAGTGTGAAGATCTCCTCCGCCAAGGACAAGAATGAAGTTCAAACCACAAAGGAAGGTTGCCAAGGACCTGGGAACATCGTGTGTGGTGCCAATTAGATCCGTAAGTCAAGAAAATGCTCTGCAAGAGAAGAAATCTCCAACTAGGCGATAAGCTCAAACTGCTTTGGGAACCAAGAAACAAACAATCTAGAAGCGATAACTTGCCAGAAAAAGGGTCCAAATAAATTAAGAATCTAGAACAAGGAACGAGAACAAGTCTGGAAGCCAAAAATCTTATCCGCAACGAAAAATGAACAACTACCGGAGATTGCTGAAATAAACATAGAAATTGCAACACAGACTGAACAAGAACAAAACTGAAAAACAAATATTTGTTTTGGTTGATGCAAGATTTCTCATCGACCGGGGATGCTCCTGCATCAGACACCCCAGGTAGAAAAAAGATGTTCCATGGGAGGAAACTCATGAACATCAAAAAGGATTCGGGATATAGATTCCATGCTCATTTATGATCTAAATGTCTTCTTTGTCTGTAAATTTCTTCCCCCTCACCTATTCCTATATCTCAGCTAGATTCTCCAACTTCTTCTCCTCTTCTCCTCTCTCTCTTTGCTTAATACCTGCACATTGTCTCTTACTACCACTCTCCTTATGCAAATCTGATTTATTTCTTCCATAGGAATTCATTTTATCTACCATCATAACTCTAACTTTATTGCCATCTGGTACCCACCTTGCTATCAGACCCATCCACAAGATCCTTCTTCAAATCCATGCCATCATTCAGTATAACCTTTGCATCCTGCTTCTCAGCATTGCAACTCTTCACAAGACTCAAGTTCTTCACTTCCTTCTCCTTCTCCTTCTCCTTCAAAGAAGCCAAGATAAATTTCTACCCATCCTTCTTAATAGTGATTAGGTTTCTTCTACAATCACAGATAGCTCCTCTATCAAACTACCAAGGTCTACCCAACAAAACATGACAAGCACTCATAGGCAAGACATCACACAAGACTTCATCTTTGTAAGGACCAATATTGAAATTCACCCAACACTGCTCTCTCACCTCTACCACATGACCATCTTTCAACCAACTCACCTTGTAAGGACACGAATACTCAAGCCTCTTCAAACCAAGCTTCTCTGCCATCTCCCATGATACCAAATTATCAATACTTCCACTATCCATAATAACCTTACAACACTTACCTCCTGATTTGCATACAATCTGGGAAAGATTCTTCCTTTATGCAGGTTCGGTCTCTTTTCTGCTCTGCTCCACGAAGAATCTTCTAAACATAAGGGATTATCCTTGCTCCATCTCTACCATAGTCTCATCTATAGCTCTAGTTCTTGGATCCTCATGTGCCATGAAATTCCTTGCCATTCCTTTCTTACTAGTTCCTTGAGAACACTCATAAGATCTATGTCCAGTTTTTCCACACTTGAAACATTTACCCAAGAATTCCTTGCTGCTACTGCCATTTCCTTTTCTTTGTGTCTTTTAATCTGGTTCTTTACTCCATTCAGATCTCGATTCTTCTTTAGTAGTCTGCTTCTCCATACTGCCACTCATCCACCCTCTATTCGCTGCATATCTCTCTCTTCCCCTAGGGTTATTATGTTGTCTTCTTTTGACTTAGCTTCTGCCTTCAGAGCATATTGGTAAGCCTCCTCCACTGTAGAAATATTCAGCATACTCATCTCATCCCAAATGTTAAATCCAAGTTCATTTATGTATCTAGCCACCTTCTCCCTATCCATCTCTCGATGTCCAGATCTGATCATCATCTTGTAGAATTCCTTAGTATACTCTTTCACACTCATGTCCCTCTGCTTCAAGTTCAACAACTTCTTGAACAATCCCAACTCATAGTCTCTCGAAATAAATTTTGCATTCAATCTTGCAACCATCTACCTCAACCGGGTGATTTTCATCTCACCATTCTTCATTCTATCCCTCTACAACTCTTTCCACCATAAAGCAACATGCACTTTCAACTTAGTTTGTGCTAACCTAACCCTCTGTGGATCCTTAATATCTTCAAACTCAAAGAAGTCCTCCAATTCTCCAATTTCCAATCTATCAAGTCTTCCATATTCAATGTACCCGAAAAGTTAGAAACCTCAACTTTATGAATTTTAGTCACTTGTGCATCGCTCTAAGAAATCTATCTTCCCTCTCATCTGTCGGTCTTTCAACTTCTTCAACCTTCAGTTCTTCCCCTACCTCTTCATACTCTTCGTCTGATTCCGGATTCCTTCACAAACCAGCCAATGCGTTTCAAATCTCATTCCTCATCTCATTTATGAAATCCTCCATCATTTGCTCTACCCTTCTAGGGTTCATCCTTCTCGGCATCATCTCTTCCTTTGATTCGGTGCAACTGCCTCAGCTCGGCAGTGTGACCACAAAGTTCCAATTGCCTCACAGTCGACGATCTATTGAATACACTTGTAGCATGCCTCAAATCGGCAATCTGTTCACCCAAAGGAATGCCTTAAGGTTCACAACCTACTCTGATACCATCTAACACAACCATGAACTGGAGGGTCCTTAAGGAGAACAATCCAGATCATCCAGCAAGAGTAACACCACATAAGCACCAACACAATAGAGAATGCAAGATCAGACATCCGCAATATCATGGATTCTTCACAAACTAGCCGACAACATGCAGGCAACATGCAAGCTTACATGCCTAGTTACAATATAACATTCCAAATTACAATCCATCTGTACCTCCAAGAGGTGTCCTATCACAGATCTCGAATTGATATCCTCATATCTCTTTCCCCCCCCACTCAAAGAATAAAATTCGACAACCGGGTCGGCCACAAAAGGTCACATTCTCCAAGACAAGAAAATGAAACATGTAAAATAGTTTGGACCCAAAGTGTGAAGATCTCCTCCGCCAAGGACCTAGGAACATCATGTGTGGTGCTAATTAGATCCGCAAGAGAATAAATCTCCAACTAGCCGATAAGCTCAAACTATCTAGGAACCTAATGAATTGAAAATCTATAGCAAGGAACGAGAAGAAGTTTGGAAAGCCAAAAATTTGATCTGCAACGAAAAATGAACAACTACCGGAGATTGCTGAAAGAAACATAGAAACCGTGACACGGACTGAACATGAACAAAACTAAAAATAAATGATGCAAGATTGCTCATCGACTGGGGATGCTCCTGCATCATAAAGACTCAGTCGATGCTATGGTAAAATTGAAGGGAATAATGTCTTCTAATAGTTCCAAAATCATAAAGTTTGTGAGAGAAAAGAAAAAATGTAAAATGTAAATGATTGTTTGTTGAAAATATATTAGTACTCATCAACTGGAAATATTCCAACATCTGATTCAAATAATTTTATTTCTTAACTTAAATAAGATAACATAAAATTATAAAAAAATTAAATTTTCAAATTAATTGAAACAAAAATTAAAAAATGTTCAAATGCCCACCTTCCACAATATAATTTAAATTTAAAAATCATAAATTTTGACATCAATAGTGTTTTCCAAATATTCTTTTTTTCATTCTTATAATAATTGATACATGAAAACTTTTTTTCACATTTACACTTGCATCGAGTTCAAGTATCTAACTTTCTCAACCTAATAAAAAATAAATAAACAACCATGCTTCTTTTCAAAATCAAAACTTAAAGGTAGAAACAAAACTAGTAAAATCTTGATTTAAAACAAATGATTATAATCTATTTTACAGATAGAATTGCTAGAGATTCAACCTGGTTATATCATGAAACATTTCCTTACAGAAAACAAAAAAATAACTCGTTGAAAAATAAACCACACCTTTCACACTACAAAAAAGAAAAGGCTCCTTGAAAAATAAAAAACACAATCACACCTTTCACACTGCCAAATAAAAAAAAAAGGAACTCCTTGAAAACTAAACTGCACCTTTCACATTGCGAAAAAAAACAAAAAAAACAAACCTCCTTGAAAAATAAACCACACCTTAATTGTGGCAATTAAAATGCCAACTAAAGAAAGAGAAATGTCATAGATTCAAATTCATAAAAACTATTTTTCTTTAAATTAAATCAAACACCTAGAATTCTAGATCATTAAGGGCCACAAAACACCCACATTTTTGGCAAAAATCACCTACCAAATTAAGAATAAATGAAACAAGTTAAGAATAAACTGGCACCTTGTTCATTTCTCTGATTACAAAATTCACCATGTTCTTTCTCTGATTCCTTAACATAACGACCCTAGTAACATTGTTAATTTTTCTTATTCTTCAATAGAATGAGCTCAGTAGAATCATGCTTTCCCTTGCCTATTGCGCCATATTTTTTTACATTGAAGGCATTCACAACAAGAGCTGTGATACAGCTGGAGTCCCTGCCAAATGCAAAAAAATGTCAAAAATATATATATATAGCGAAGATTAATAGAAAATATTGATCTCTAGTGTGGAAATTGCAGTTGAGATGAATAGTCAGAGGACTTTTGTTTGTTTTCTTGCTAATACAATAGATCTTTAAGGTTATAAGAAAGTTGTAATCATTTTGCAGTATCCTGCTAAAACATTGTGAAATAATCACCATCTTGAAAGAACCAAATAAAACACTATATCCTTCAAATCTTCGTTAGGAAAGATTTGTGATGCAAGAGAAAGAAACCCCTCTTGCCAATAGAAATTCACAATTCAAAAACAAAAACAAACACAGACTCTTGTGTTTAGATTGCAACAAAGAATTTAATCTTATTCTCCTCAAAGCTGTAAAAACACTTTTACAATAATGGCCTTCTAATGGCCCCTCTCAAACTTGCAGACAAACGAACTTCTCTCAAGCTCTGCCCCTCTTTCCTTCATGGGTCACTGCTACTTTCTACGATTCCCTTCCCTATTTACACAACCACACACCCGTTTCTTATGTCCTGCACACCTTCTTACTTCACATGGGTTACTTCTACCATCGACTCTCTATCCTATGCAACCTTCTCTTATTATTCTCAGCCGACTCTAACTTCTTGATGAGTCGTTTCTACTTCCTCTATCCCAACAATGCCTCTTGTTCTCTATTAATCGCATTGTTCTATTATCAAGTCATTTTCTTGTAACACATGCTATGTCTCTTCATATTTTACCTTTGAACTTGGTAGAATGTGATTGCAATTTGAGTTTTACTTCTGCATCTATTGACCTTGCGCATTCCTTCACCATTGGTTGTTTTATGTACCAAAAGGCTGAATAGCCTTCGACAAAATTTAATATTTTAAAATAAACTTGCTTCAGGTTTAAAAACTTCTGAAGTTTAATAAAAAATTCCATTTTGTGCAGCACCAACACTCATTGCATTCCACGTGAGGATATTTTATGAGGCATTCTGTCATATCGACCAAAGCATCAAATATCTAACAAAAATCCCCTCCTTATGCTTTGATAGATGTCCAAATACTGTTTCAAAGCCCCCACTTTGGCACAAGTTGGGAGGATGTTCGCTAAGATCTTTGAAATTCAGCTTAATGCCTCCCAATTTGCACTTGCTAAAAATGTATTGAGACAACATTTATTTAAGGCATTCAGTCAAACAGTTCATACACTTTATCTGAGCTTCAACATTTTCCATACACAGCTACCAGGGCAGTCACAACTACAACATCTGACAATTTTTTTTTGATTTGATGAACATTCATGCCCTGATCACAAGCCGAGCAGAGAACATACTTCACTCTTTGTATGGTCACAAAATACAGCTGAATTTTGCAAAAGCATGTTAATGTGATAGCTATGGTCGGTTCCTTCAGGCCGACATAGCAAATGGAAACGTGTGAATGGCCGATATCGGCCTCACACATTTATAAGTTCGATTTAATACTTATCCTTACCAATTTGTAATTCATATTTAATTAAAAGTGATTTAATTATAGACGGCTAATAATGATTATTATTAATCGGTTAGTTCAAACCGATTATTGTTTAATTCACCACCCTTGAAGAAAGACGCATTAATTGAAGTAGAGCCGACTTTTGATAAGGAGACGTGTTGCTTGGAAGGGGCAGATTGGTTGGAGACACCCACATGTGGGTACATATAACTCAGTTCCCTGTCTCTCCAGGGGCATCGAATGTTTAACATAACAAGCAGATCGAATTATACCTTCAACAGATCGTGTAAGCAGATCGACATCATCTTCAGCAATATATTCTTAGATCGTGTCAAACCAATTTGCAGTTCGAGTATATTGCTTATCATCAATTGTTTGTGGACTATCATTTAACATTTTGGATCTGATTCATCTAGCAGAATAGATCGATCATATCTCATATGTCGTTGTGCAGAGATTGATTATATATTACAAAAGAATCATATTACAGTGTTGTGATGATTGGCTTCATTTTTGAGTCTGATTGTAATTGAGATCATTCAATTGATGAGGAACTATATTGTTGGGTTTTTCACCTTCAAGTTGGAAGGTTTTTTCAGGGTATCTTGGTATATGTTGTGCAATTTATGTTTGAATCATTGTCTATCTATTCTGATCACTAAAATTTAACAAAGCATAATGCCTATTGACTATTTGGATGATCATCTAACCAGCTTGGTAATTAGTAAAAATCTTGGTCAAAGATTGCACTGATCTCTTTTTAAAATTAGTGTCATTTTATATAAGTATATGATAATGGTGTGACTATATTAACTTTTGAATATACTTGCTGGAAATGTGAGTACAGATGTGTCTCTGATGCCGAGTTTCCTGGTGACTATGGTCAGAAATTTATGTTATATGCATGGATAGGTGCTGGTTAAAACATCTGGCAGCAAATAAAAAGTGCCCTAAAGCAGTTTCTATGTATTTGGTATCTATGTCTCAGGGTTTGCCAAATTTCTAATATAAAGTTTGAAATCTGACGGACTTAAAGAAAACAGAAAAAAAAAACATTTTAGTTTGCCCCAAAATTTGTATGGAAAAAGGCTTAGCGTTTGGAAAAAGGCTTGGAGTTTGTTATTAAAATATTGTTTAAAAACATGTTTTTAATTAGGTTTTTTCAGATTTATTCTTGTGGGCGTCACTCTTATTTTGCGTTGTTGTGTGAGTCATTGTCTTGTGAATGTTGACTCGTGGAAACTGGGTGTTTAGTGTTGATAGCCTTCTGCTTGTTGTTTGCAAATGTGGTGGCTGCTTGTTTTATTTATGTTGACAGTCTCAGGCTCACCATTGTAGAGATGGTAGCTGCTCATACAGATTTTATTGACAGAATTAATGGAATGTGAAGCAATTCGATTTTGTTTCAATAGTTTAGCAGCCAAGCCCATGTCAGAGACATATGTTATTAGACAGGAGGGTTGTTTGTTGACTGTTGAGTGTCACCGCAAAGTTATGTGGTGCTGCAATGCCCTGTGGGGAAGCTGTAGCTACAGGAGACAAAAGCCCTACCACACTCAATAGCATCTGTTTTGAAAAGAATAGACCTGTTTCATAGAGACTGAATAAATATTGACAGGCATATGATTCCCAAAAATTTGCTATTAAATACTGATGCATTGCAAAGAATACCAAATAGTTACGATAAATAATCCACACTTCTATAATACTATAAACCAATGAGTTCGAAAAATATCATGCATTGTTAAATCTTAGTGATACTAATCAACATAAAAATCCAACTGGCATCTTCCAGTAATGTAGCTAGAGAAGACAAACACATCAATGATATGAGTACATTCTTTGCCAGACTAAAGCTGTGATTTTCCAAAAAGTTGTGTAATTAACCATAAAAACAACATAAAAATTCAAATGGCATCTTACAATAATATACCTGGAGAAGACAAACACATCAATGCCATGAGTACATTCTTTATCAGTCTAAAGCTGTGATTTTCAAAAAAGTTGTGGTTGCTCATAAAATTTTATTGATAGAATCAATGGAATGTGAAGCAATTTGATTCTGTTTCAAGAGTTTAGCAGCCAAGCCTATGTCAGAGGCATTGGTTATTAGACGAGAGGGTTTGTTTGTTGAGTGTTGAGAGTCATTGTAAAGTTAACTTCAGGTCATTAAATCCAGGTGTATTGTGGTATATGATAAGGTTATTAATCAATTTGCAATTCTAATTGCAAAGAGTGGCCTGAATTTTCCCTGTAATTTCTGTACGGAAACACTTTTTTATGGTAATTAGTAGGTTTGTGGTAGCTCTAAGCACCCTCAGGTTCTCAAATTCAGTTATACTCTGTTCTATTGTAAGAAAACTATTTGCAATCACCATTGCAAACAGAGCCCCAAATTTCCCATGTAATTTCCTTACTGAAAGCCTTGCCACTAGACAGTGGATGCTGCAGTGAAATCCGCTAACTATGGCAGCCTTCGACTCATTCTTACTGTGTGACACAGCTGACACAGCTTGCATTGGGTAGCTATTTGTTTCCAGAAATTATCAATTTGGTTGTAATTTAAGGATTTGATCTACAAATTTATTTGGTTGGAGGAGCATGGCAAAATGAGCTACTGAACTGTTGATTTCATTGAAGTTCATGTAAATCTAACCTTGGAGTTAAAGACTAGATGTAGCTATTTGCAAAGGATTCAAAGTGTATCTTCTCTCTAGCTTTACATAGGCAACACCTGTGTCGCTATGGTCATGTTTTCAATTGAACATATGGTGAGTGAAATGTAGACATCTTTGTTTCAATTTGACAAAGTCATCATAGTGAATTAAGGCATCCCTTGTGTAAGAAGCTACAGGGGTTCTTTATCTATGCCCGTATTTCACTTCCTGATGAAATCACTTACCTGGGTCAAACTAATTCATGGTTTAAGACCCCCTAAATTGGATACACATTACCGGGCTTTGCTCAATGGACATGCAAAACAAAAACCTAGTCCTACACACACATGCTAATATATGAGCTTATCATCAAGACATCAAATTCTTATTTGTCTGACCATTAAGGCAAAATTAACTTACCGAAGCGGCAACGATGAAGGCTGGCTGAATGAATGACGACAATAAAGCTGGTTGAATGAGCGACCGCTTGCAGGGGACAAGGAGGTCTCTGAAGCAGAAGAGTGGAAGAAGGTCGTTATTGGCTGTAAAGAAGGGGACATGGCCCGCAAAGAGTTTTAGTTTCCTGCACCTTCTTCTTTAATGGTGAAAGCAATCTGGAGGATGCTGACGGTTAATGCCCTAAATTCCCAGCGTCACACATAGACATGAAAACAACTCGTAGAATGCCACATAACCACCAAAACCTTTAGAAACTAAACATTAGGAAATTTCTTCAATTTTTTTCTGTTCGTTTTTCATTGGTCACAAGATTTTTTCCTTTAATTTTTAATCGACAAAATATAAAAATCCCCAAGAAAAATATGGTAGGCCAATCATAAAAAGAAGAAAATTGTCTAAAATTTTATTTTTTAAATCAAAAGTTGCAAACCATAGGAAAAGTTGTTTATTTATTTGTTGGCGTGCTTCCCGAGGAGAGACTAATAAAGCGAGACGAAAACATAAGTCTCTGCCTATACAGGCAGGGACTAACAATACTATTTATCTCTTTGTTGGAAATTGTCACTTCTTTGTTTCACTTGATCAACATGAACTTGGCTTTACTATAGCTTGTGTCTGTGTATGGGACTTAAAAGATCACTCTTCCATCTCATATCTGTTACTTGTTTGCTCTTGGTCATGAGCATTTTGACTCGGCAACATAAAGATCTTTGTATAGGCACTAGAGATGGGTTTAGGGTATGTTATTGTTGGTTCAATGGAATTTTCGGAGTCTCACAATTCTAGTGATTGTAGTTGTCCTTCGAAATTCAACTTTATGGAAATGATAACTCATCACAGGGGTGCCTCATAACATATTTTAGAAAGAGATTTGTAGTACACAGTAGCTTAAAAATGCAAACTATTGAAAAGATTGATTTGCTGGAAATGGTTACTTGCACATGGAATCCATGAATCAAACTGCTGGATTGTATTGAAGATTGCTATTGCACAATAGTTGCATAGAAATTTAGATGAAGAAAATGACGCCTTTGAAGATTAAAGCAAAAATCAATTAAGTTTACAATTATACTTGCATTGTACAATTGCCTTTTAAAATAAACTATTAAAATATCCAATCTCTATATTAATCTCTTAAAAGTATTAAAATCAATTAAATTGAAGATAGTTAATTTTTTTTATTATATTCAAATATTAAAATTGTATCTATACTTTAATAAAGAAATATTTGTTTAATAAAAAATCTTAATTTTGATTTGTTAAAAAATATTAATAACTAGCTAAAAAGAGTGCCTTCCAATAGGTAGTTCTTCGCAGGAACTGATCACAACAATAAAGAAATCATAATGTCTCATCACTACATAACACGAAATTTACATCAAATTACTCATATTTAAAAGTTTTTTTTTTTTAACTTTAAAGAATAAAACCCTTGTTATATAAACGTGTCTCGTGCTTTCCTGTGAAAAGTTTAGGGAACCCGTACATTAATTTATACTGATTAAATGCCACCCAAATAAGAACTCGTGTCTAAAATTAATCTAATTCGTTGGATCAATCGAATCATTTTTTAACTCTTTGGCTTAGATCCTTGCTGCCCGGATTGTTTTCAATTCATATTCAATCAAAATTTAAATTTAATTTGAATAGCAACCCATTTCTCGAAAATTGAGTTCTATTTCTTTTAAGTTCATCCTCTCTCTGCAGCAGCACAGATCTGAAACTGTGCTTGACTGGAGCATGCATTCATTGTAGGTTACAGAAACCTAGTGCATTGATTTTTCAAATTTCCATTGAGAGATCATTTCACAGTAAGCGATAAAAATTCTGTCTAGCAGCCGCCGCCGATTCACGCACTAATTCACAGCAATTTCCACATCACATATCTGCAACTGAGCCTAATACTAGAACATCCATATTTAGTCACTTAAATCTCAGATCTGCAGCAATGGGGGCATTGCCTGAGTCATTTGACACCTCAACCTCAGACTGCATAAATGCCAATGAAAACATCAGCATTGCCAAGATAAACAACATTTATGCCAGTGGAAACAGCAAGGGTGCCAATGGCAATGGAAACGACATTGCTTTTGGCATACCCCACATGCAGCAGCTATTTGAGGAGCAAAGAAAATACATAAACTATTTCTTCTCTCATGTTGAGTATTCCGAAGTACAGGACTTTGCACGAGTTCTTATGGATGCCAAGGGAGTCATATTTTTCACAGGGGTGGGCAAAAGCGGGTTTGTGGCACAGAAGATAAGTCAAACATTTGTTTCGACAGGTACAAAAGCTGTGTTCCTGTCACCCACAGATGCACTTCATGGTGATATTGGAATAGTGGGTTCCAATGATGTACTTGTTCTGTTTAGCAAGAGTGGTACTACAGAGGAGCTTCTAAGGCTTGTTCCATGTGCCAGAGCTAAAGGTGCATACTTAGTGGGAATTACAAACCTAAAAAATTCTCAGCTGGGTAATGCGTGTGATATGCATGTGCATCTGCCATTGGAGAGAGAGCTCTGTCCATTTGATCTGGCCCCTGTTACTTCAACGGCCATACATATGCTTTTTGGAGACACTGTGGCCATTGCCTTGATGCAAGCTAAGAATATGACAAGAGAACAGTATGCTCTCAATCATCCTGCCGGTCGGATCGGGAAAAGGCTTATCTTTAGGGTAAGACCTTTTGATTCATTTTTCTTTTTTTGTATTTCTCCGTGTCTCTGTCTGTCTGTCTGTCTGTCTTCTATCTATATAAAGCTTGCTGGTCTAGTGGAGAGGAGGATGGAAACAAAAGATACGTAGAATCCTTGAAACTAATTTGAGTGATCAGAGAACTCACACCCCGATCTCTCTCAGTTTGATATACATTCGAGTTGCAGATTATAAATATGAACAATATTGATCTAAACAGTACTGAAAATAACAGTAAGATCTACGAACATTGATATGAGTGTCTGTAACTCCATGCCCAGTTTTGGTGATTCTGCAAATTTTCCATGATAATTTCCATAAAAATGGTTTCTTCCTTTTCTGTCTTCACTGTTATGTCTGTGATACTTCTTGTCAGGAATTTTTTGCCAGTTTATTTTGAAAATACAGTGTCGAGAGTCTACTTCAGCACTTTTTTTTGTTTGCCCTCTGGGCTCATTGCTCTGTTTTGATTTTCTTTTTTCCCTCTTGAATAAGTTGACTTCCTTGCCAAATAATCTCTGCCTGCTGCTGCCCTTTATCCATACTCAATTTTGTTTGTAATAATTCGTTTTTGCCTGCCTGTTCTCACATCTGATGTTGGATCCATTTTCTTTAATGGGCGATCCACATTCTCTAGAGATCTTGATAAATGTCCAAAAAAACAGAATATTGCTCCTAATTCCATCAGTCCTGATCCCTAACTAACAACAGCAGTTTACAGTTTACTGACAAGTAGATGCCTGATTTAATACAACAAAGGAATGAAAACATTGTAGGATTGATAGGACAGCTTGGATGCTCCTGCATTAGACACTCCAGGTGTCAAAGAGTGAGCATCCTGCTCATGGAGATGTTCTGAGTTCTGGCAATGGTCTCCCTTATTGACCAATCTTGTCTGGACTCATCCATGTAGAGTCTTTTGGCCTCTATTCTTCCACTTCACTAGTTGTTCCTGGTATACTCCTCCACAAGTCTTCTGTACAGTCTTTGGAACCCAAGGTAGCATTGATTTTGTCGTGCTTTTTCTCTGGAATCCAAGCTTTCCAATTTATAGCTGATTTTTCCTTTTCTAGATCATTCTCAACTTCTTGCCCTCGATGGAATCACAGAGACCAAGGACATTGAAGATTGGGCCAATTCCTAATTTCCCTGGCAGTTCTAATTCTTAGGCATTGCTGAAAAACTTCCTTAGGAACGCTACATGGCCCTTTGCTTTTCCTTTTTGGCTTGTTATAAGTTCCTTGTGGTAATTTCTCACACTTCTTTTAAGTTATAAGTCTTATCTTTGCATTTGAGATTATTTTGTTGCAGCTGTTTGTTTACTTGTTTGCTCAAACCAAGCATGTAATCGGTGAGGTCTACTGTTTTAGCTCTTTCTTATTCAATTCAGGCTGTTCTTTCAACTTGGTTATACCCCATGGGATGTATGCATAGGCAATA
This sequence comes from Cryptomeria japonica, assembly GCF_030272615.1. Lineage (NCBI taxonomy): Eukaryota > Viridiplantae > Streptophyta > Pinopsida > Cupressales > Cupressaceae > Cryptomeria > Cryptomeria japonica. Next base: position 731,403,930 of record NC_081407.1, on the reverse strand, counting down.
TGAAATGGTGCCTTTGCTATGGATCTACATATTGAATTATTGTATGCAAGCTCAGTGTGTGCTAGAACCAAGTTCCATTGACCTTGTTTGTTTCCAACCAAACATCTTAGTAAATTCCCAATGCTTTTGTTGACAGCATTTGTTTAATCATCAGTTTGTGGATGATATACTATGCTGAACTGCAACTTTGTTCCCAAGTTTTCCCTCAATGTCTGCCAAAAATGGCCTACAATCTTGGAATCCCTACCTGCTAAAGTGCTTCTTGGTAGTCCAGGTAATTTATCTATCTCTTCGAAGAACAAATAGCTATGTTGGTGCATCATTAGCCTTCTTGCATGCCATATTCTGTACCATTTTTTAAATGGGTGGTCCATGTAGTCTATCTGTCTCTTTGAAGGAAAACTAGATATATTGGTGCATCATTAGCCTTCTTGCATGTCATGAACTGTACCATTTTACAAAATATATCAACAACAAAAAGATGGATTCGCCTCTTTTGGTTCCTGGCAAACCCAATACAAAATACATACTCATGTTTCCCATGTCATCTTTGGGATATGCAGTGGCTGATATAACCTAGTATTGTAACTGCTTCCTTGGCTTGCTGGTGAATTTAACATTTTTTCACTTACTTCTTCACTCCGTTCACCTTTGGCCAACAGTATTTCTCTCCAATCTGAGCTAATGGTTTATCCAGAGTTTGGAAACTTGATCTTGGAAAAAAAATTCGGTAGCTCAAAATTTTGAAGTGGACTTGGGACTTGGTTGATAAGCTTAAATCATGCATGATACACAGAAAAAAATGAATTTAGAGAACACACAAGTCATTTTTGATTTCTATTCGTCATAATTCAATGATTACATATGATCCTCGAAGGCTGAAAAATTCAAAATTTAATTACTGTATAATTGTACGACAGTACGAGAGTTGACTGCAGTCTACAACTTTTTCATTCTCATCCAAGTACTAGAAGTACTAGTAATATCCGCTTTGAATTAGAATTTAAATCTGAATCATTTTTAGGAGGGAATGATTTCTCATGTATGTCATCTTCCAATGCTTTTGTTTTTGCTTCTTCTCTCCCCAATTTAGTGTGCTATGTCAGTGAACATTACATCTACATCTTTGGTAATCTACTCTTTATATGGAGTGATGTCATTCAAGTTGATGGCATCATGAGATTCCTTTCTCTCCACTTTTTGGTTTGATTGCAAATGTTGTATTGGACAAAGACAAGGTAATTGAGGTACTCTTGAGTCAATTTGTTTCTCTTCTTGGTTTGGGTGGTCTCAAATAGGGTTCAATTGCACTCACCCAAAAATGCTACAGGGCTGGCATAAAACATGTATAGCTAGCCTTTAAAGATTTTCTGTTCAAGCTTCATAATTTTCCTACCACAAATCTACAATTAAAACATTTATGTAATTACAACTGTTACATAAAATTTTGAAGTATTAAGCTAAAATTTCATTAATCAAAGAAATGTGATTAAATAACTCATTTTTTAATCTGGTTGTTGTGTTGCCCTACTTTGAATCCAAAATAACCTCCCCTTCACATCTTTATATAACTCCAAGACCTTGACCTTTGGTAGGTATCATTGTCTCTATGCATGTGGTAAGGACTGCCAGGATGTTTTTATCAGCTTTATAGAAATTAGGAAAAAAAAAATTTGGGGTTTGTATCGGTTAGTGGAGGTTGTTTGTCCATCTACAATCAATAATGCACTAAACAATTTCGTATGTTCCCACTATAATAGTGCTGTATAGCCTCATAGAGAAAACCCTTTGGCATTTTATTCCAATCAACAAAACACAAAAACTTGACCCAAGTTTCTTTAACCAAAATGTTTGAAAATTACAAAACAATAACAAAAAACAAAAATAGTAAGTAAAATCTTCCCTCTAAAACTTAAGTTTGTTACTTTGAGTATCTTTTCAACACTCAAATTGTTGAACACCTCATCATCAAACATTGTCCTCATGACCTTCCCCCTGTCAGCTCTCTTGGAATGAGTCCAACCACGCATCGCTCACAAACATTTGCTTGAGACAAGGTAGTGCCCCCACAAGCTTTGCAAAGTGATAAAGTTTGTGGTAAATCGTGTTTACCTCGATCACACAAGCTCCATGCATTTGGTGAACTCTTTCATCCAAATAAGCACCAAATGTGGTTGTAGATAAATTTTACAGTGTTTCTAGAGCCGCCAACTACACTTGTCATCCATCCAATTTTCCATATATCCTTAAGCATTTAATCAAGGTAATGGTTAGCATAAAGGCTTCAACAAATGGTGGGATATCTCTCCTAAATAAGTTTCCTTGTGGCTATAGCCTATATATGTAGCTGCATTGTCTATGGCAATTTAAACAATGTTCTTCACCCCAACCTCTTCGATCACCTCCTACAACAGTCTGCACATGTTCTCAGCATTCTCGACTTCCTGTAGGGATCTACAAACTTCGAGAACACCCATGCCACTTGAAGCCACTAGAAAATTAATTAGGGTCCCATACTTATGCTCCAATTCTGTTTCTTCCATACTCTTTTTTGATCCGCTAAATTTTTTATGTTTTCCTCTAACAATGTGCCACTGAAATTATTTGGAGTTCCTGTCATAAATTCCGCACCAGCAACTGTTAATGCCTTTGCCATTTACCAATGCATCCCAATATGGGCTGCTTGCCACATTAAAGTTATATTATTAAAATACCAAAAATTTGCAACCACTATCCATGTCTCACGGTCTCTTTCTCAGTTCCAAGCAATTTTGACTTGGAACATTGCTAGGAATGAAGAATTTGGGTGGGGAATTTGAACAGCTTGAACTCTCCTTAGTGTGAGTGGAGAGATGTCAAACCCATGGGCCATGAAGAGAACTAGATGAATAAGGGGCTGCTGTGGAATTCATCACCAATTCAATTGCTTCCCTCTTCGTCTCCCTTTCATGTTTTTTCCCTCACAACTGAAAAGCAGGGCATCAATTCTTGTTGCACTTGTTTCTGCGCTTGGATACACAACTGGACATCTCAGCCAGCAATTTAAGTAAGGTGGTATTTCAGTTGATTGATACATCATTTCATATTAAACCTACAATGGTTTCAGGTTAACATGCCTTCGATCACACTTGATGTGCCATGTTCCATGCAGGGTCCTTCTTGCTGGTGCCTTGCATTGCATGTTGTAGATTTTAGACGTTGGAACAAAATTCAGCACAATGCTAGCAGGCTTTTGATTCTTTTGAATTTGAATTTTGAAATATGAAAAATAAAAAATAAAATACAAAGCAAGTACTTGTCCAAATGCACTCCAATCATCAGAATCACATTTTTTGTCTTTAATAATCAATTCGTGTTGTTGAGATTCTAATTACTAAAGATGAGAATCACGAAAACAAAAAAGTTGGGGGTTTTGACAAGGGTTTCTGTCTATTTTTTGATAACTGCATTTCTTCTATGGAGTCACTCAGTCTGAGAGAGTCTTGGCTAAAATTCACTGAGTTACTCACCAGATGCTTTTGTTTTTCTTTATATATTTGGCTTCTGAGTTGTAGGGAAGTAACTTGTTTGTAGAAAAAACTGGCGAGTCCGGTGAGTTCTTGCCAAGTTTTATAACTATGGTTTTATCCATGCCAAAATGTCCAGCTAGTCTTCCACTATGCATTTCCTTGATTAGATTCTTCCTCATGAACCCTTGAGGTACAAAGAATTGTTGATTTCTGATGAGTAATCCATCTTGGATGAAATAATTCAACCATAGTGTCCTATCAATATGTTCCAAGGCTCCTTGCATTTTTTCCATGCTTCGCTAAATTGGCATAATCTTGATACATCCCTTTCATTGAGGCAAAACCAATAACTTGCACTTTCATTTTAATCAACCATCATTCCATTTTCTCAATATGATGAACAGCTTTGGAAGAATTCAACTCATTTAATGTGTTTTTGAGTCAGCTTCCCTTGGCTGTTAATGAATTGTAGAGCATGATGATCAAATGTATAGTACAAAGTCTGGCAACAAGAAATCCTTCTACTTTAGAGCTTGTACAATGCAATAAAATTCTTGGCCATACACCCAAATCTCCTTTGATCATCGTTTAGTTTTTGCTGAATTAGGCAATTGGTTTGTCCTCTTGGCTCAAGGTAGCTCTAATGCCAGTCCCATTGGCATTGAGATCAACTAGGATGGCTTTTTGGAAGTTAGGAAAGGCTAATACTGGCTTCTGGTCATTACTTCTTCAATAGGTCAAAGCTTATTTGGGCCGCTGCAGTCCACTTGAACTCCTTTTTGTCTCTTTTCCTGCATTTTTGTCTTCTGGATAATTTTTTTCTAGAAGCTAGCAAGTCCTCCATAGAAATTCCTTGCTTTGGAAGTGCTCTTTAGGTTTGCAATTCCAACATGATCCTCGCCTTTTTAAATCCATCTTTGAACTATTTTGAGATACCACAAATCCCAAGAAATTCAATAAAGCTTGAATAAAGTTGCACTTCAGTTTGATTGGTAGTTTTGTTTCTCCTTTAACCTTTCCAATACCTATCTTTGATACATCATATGCTGCTCCGTTGTTTGGCTGAACACAAGAATGTTGTCTAGTTAAACAATTGTGACATGCCCACTATGGTTTCAGGACCTAATTTTATGAATCTATTTGAAGCATTGCATATTCCTAATGATATTGCTAACTATTGTATATTTCTCTTTGGTTTTAAAAGAGGTTTTCTACTCATCTCCTTCCGTTATCCTTATTTGATGGTATTCACTCTTCAAATCCATCTTCGTGAAGTATTCAGTTATACACAAGCAATCTATGAGATCACCTATGCTAGGCAATGTAAACCTATACTTGATTGTGATTTTTATTGCTTTTCAATTAATACACATTCCCTGTTACTCTTTGTTTGGTGCAAGAAAAATGGGGAAATCACAATGGCTTAAGCTCTCCTTAATTAGCTTTGTTGAAACAGCTCCTTTAGTTGTCTATTCAACTTCCCATTTTCCATTGGGGTCAACATGTAAGCTGCCTTGTTTGGTAGACCTGTTCCTAGTATCTAATTCATATGATGACTAATAGTTCTCATGGGTGGTAATCTTTGGGGTATATTATGCTAAATAATATCCTTGTATTCATTCAACAACTCCATCACTTCTATGTGTATCTCAGTTTGCTGTACCACCTTATCCGGTTTGCTTTGTTCAGGAATGAAATCCGTAACATACTTGTACTATTTGTACAGTCTCCAAGAATGCTTTTCTGAAACAAACATCACAGCATTGCTGCTGTTTTCATCTTCATTCTTCCCCTTAATGGGTTTAGTGTACACTTCTTTCCATCGTTTTCAAAGGTGACTAGTTTAGTGTCATGCCTCACCCTGCCAAACTAAGAGCAGATCACAAGCGGCACTTATAAATAATAATTCCTAGGCAATTAAAATAAATAGGGCCGACCAGAATAAGATAAACTAAAACAATAAAATAGCATTGGTTATTTAAGGGGCTGACCACATTGGGATGTTTGTGGCAACGTAAGAAACATTTGCATAGCAACCATTTGCTTTGAATGAGCCGACTAAGGTTTATTTAAAAGGGGAGGTCGACTCAGTTTAATTAAGATTATTTAAGGGATGTTTGTTAGGCAGGGATTCCATTAAATAAGCAAAAGACAATTTGAATTAAATAACACAGCAGGGTAGCGTTTATTTATGAAGGGTTGTATCCCTTGCAAGGGCAATAGACTTAGTGAAAATGTGTGACTTCTCTCCACTTAAAGATATAAGAGGAAGGACAAATCAATTGGACAATCGTCCATGAATGATCAAGATCGAATGATCAAGGTGATAATTAAGAAAAGAATTAAGAACCAGAACTGAGTAAGAGCAGAAAATAATTATATTATAGCAGCAATTAGATCAAAGATAATTCTATGAATATATTAGAATTATATGCATATTTATATGTCCATGCTATAGTAATATTGGCAGCCATTAATGATCTTGTAAGTAATCTAAATGTTTCCATTTATTATATATGATAAGGGATTCATTTAATAATCTATTTGGAATTTAGAGAAATAGTTGCAAAACAGGAAATCTGATCAACCTTTCAAGTTCACGAGAGGTGAAGACCTGACATGCCTGCCATTGAGTACACCACCCATAAGGGGTTAAGCCTCGTGGGCCTGAAGGCATATGTGTGCTCTAGGGCTTGGTGGAGGGAGGCAGTCGTCGTACTCTTATCAAGCATGCTACCCACCGGGGGTTAAGCCTCATGGGCTGGGAGGCTGACTACTGCTCCTAGGCTTGATCAAGGAGGACGACCAGCCTCCAAGGTGGATTGAGGGATGGAAGGGCAGCCCACCTTCCATGCTTTCACAATACAAGGGCAACCAGCCTTGAGATTGTGGTTTGCAAACGTTTCAACAAATTCATAATGAGGTTACTATGGGAATCCACAGTGGAATGGCTAATGTCTTGATTAGATCTTAATATGAGAGAGTGATATGATTTTACGATGTATACCAACGATTAGACAAATTAGATGCTATTTTGATTTATTATTTATTGTCAATATTTAAGGGGCAAACATTGTGTGCAAGACTTAAACTAGGATTAATCTTTTTTTTTTTGATCAGTTAATAGTTCTTTATATTATGAAATAAAAAGCATACATTGTCTATAACATATATTCATAGTAAATGCAAATGTCGTCAAATATCCTACCCTTAAAGCCCCTATTCTTCCTAACCTTGACCTCCCAGAACTTGTATACCAGTAATTACAAAATGGGCATTAGTCCCCTTTACAAAAAGCATAGACAAAACTATTCACACAACTTATTAGACTTGAATGTTTGGCTCCGACTCCAGGATCGCTTTGCCCTGAACCTCTGTCACCCTTGCTCCCTCCTGCGCCTCCATTTCATTGCTGGAATTCACCCTACTCGATGAGGATGCACCACCCTTCAATAGCCGCCTCTTCCTTGCACTATACGAATCCATAGGTCGTCCTCGTTTCCTTTTTGGAGGTGATGCCTCCTCCTCCTACTCCTTAGTCTCCGGTCGTGGCATCCACTTTGCCACCTCCTCTCTTACCATACGTGCTTCCTTGGCTTTTAAAAAAGTCCTTGATTCCTTGAAGACCAATTTGGGTTGAAGCTTGATGAACCTCCTTGTTGCTATTCATACTCCAAAGGAGGAAAGGCCTCAACGATGGTGTAAATTCACCCACATGCGGCCAATCACCGTCGGGACAGACAAACCCTTCTCCTTGTCTCGCCATGCCAATCATATTTGCCAATCCCTAGCACCAATCGTCTTTAACACAATTGTGCATAATCCAAAACACCGTTTCACTCGCCTCCAACTCCAGACACCAAGCAATGAACAAAGAAGCAATATCAATGTTGGTCTGATACCTATATTGTGCATTCAGATACTCGTCCCCCAACACTATCTTCACCTTGTTTAGGAACAATTGTTCTAAAATCTTGAAGACATGACTCAATCGCTCTTCCGAGATCCCTCCCCAAAACGCCACCATTGGTATAGTGGTTTGTAGGGAGAAGTTTGCTAGCATGTTGCCTCCTGCCTCTGCTCTCGGTTTGAATAATTGTCTCTCCTTTTAGAGTCTGAAACTTGTTAAGTTCTTTCAAAATTTTGTGATCAAAATAGAAGAAATGGAGATATAATCTGAAAGTTGTATTTTATCTGCTATAGCGTGTTTTAAAGATGCACCACACCTATCAATTTCGGTGTGTGCATCCTCCTCAATGTAAGCATGCTATATAAGTGGATGAGGGGTTAAATAGTGAAGAGATATGTCTTCCCACGTTGGAAGACACATCTCTTCCCTACGTACCTCTCACCACAGTATATAAACTAGTCACCGTTTACTTACCCGATGGGAAGGAGTGCAACTTGTTTGAGAATCGCTTTACCACCCGATACCATGAACGGTGTAACCGTTGGTCAAACACGATAAGTTAACTTTGGTTTTATTTATCATTAGTTAACGTTAACATATTAGTATATGTAGTCAAATTAATATATATATATCAGAAGCATGAAATAGTACGACCGACGTTACAAAATTAACACTCCCTCTTAACCAGGGAGGACACATTTCATGTTAGAGAAAACATCACAATTCATCCATTGATTGTAAAGAGAGGAGATATCACACCATAGTGATATTTAGAGATATGGTTCAACAATGAATATCAAGTCTCATGATACTCACCATAACTCATAGTTATCAAGTAAGGTATGTGCACTGGCATCAAGTCACATGATGCCTACCATACTGATAATGATTTCATGGCATGTCCACAAATATTATGTTCATAATATTCACCATGAAGATCTCTATCATAATTATGGTTTATTTAATGATATCAACCAACATATATCTACCATAATGTCTCAGAGATATATATATATATATATATATATATATATATATATATATATATATATATATATATATATATATATATACTATCATGACATGTCCACGGATATCAAGTCACATGATATCCATCGAGATAGTTAAATTGATAATTGTAAAATCGTCACCTTACAATATCAATTTGTAAAATTGTCACCTTACAATATCAATTTGAAACAAGTGTTCATTATCGAAAAGTCGTCACCCTTCAATAATGTTCACAGAAGGCCCATGCAGTCATGGAGTCACACACATGACAAATAAAAGAGTTTACACACTAAACATCTTTAAATATATTAGTACATCAAAATAAATGAGACTCTATCTCAAAATTAAATAACATTTTCAACCATAACAAGTTTATCTCTAAAGTGTTCAATCTTGATCCTGGAGAGAGGCTTGGTAAGAATGTCTGCAATCTGATCACCTGTACTAATATAATTCAGTCGGATCACATTCCTTTCCACCATATCTCGAAATAGTGATAAGGAGTCTCAATGTGTTTAGACCTGTCATGAAATACTGGATTCATTGAAAGCTTGATGCAACTTTGATCACAGTAGATGACAGTAGGATTTAAGGCCTGACCAAACAGTCCTACAAGCAATTTTCGGAGCCATACAGCTTCTCTTGCTCCCATGGAGGCTGCAATGTATTCAGCTTCTGTAGAACTCTGAGCAACGAAAGACTGTTTTCTACATATCCATGAGATCATTCCTGATCCTAAACTGAAGCAACATCCTGATGTGCTTTTCCTGTCAACTATGCTTCCAGCCCAATCAGAATCAGTGAATCCATGTAGGTCAAGTTCTACATGTTTATATTTCAAACCAAAACCAATAGTTCCTCGAAGATATCTCAGAATATGCTTTGCAGCAACAAGATGTATTTCCTTGGGTTCACACATGAACTGACTTAGTGCATTTACAGCATAACATATATCAAGTCTTGTGTTTACCAAATACATCAAAGATCCAATAATCTGTCTGTAGAGTGTAGGATCTGCAAACTCTGATTCTGCAGCTGTTTCCTTTAGCTTGTGCAGATTTGTCTCCATAGGTGTGGTCATGGATCTACAATCCAACATTCTAAATCTCTTGAGTATATCAATGGTGTATTTTTCTTGATTAAGGATTATACCATCTGCCTGCTGCCAAACTTCCAATCCAAGGAAGTAGTGAAGAATTCCTAAATCTTTCATATCAAACTCAGAGGCTAATTCTTTCTTACATCGAGAAATACAATTATCCTCTCCTGTGATTAGTAGATCATCAACATAAAGAATAAGAATTAATAATTCACCATTGATTACCTTGTAGTAGAGATTTGGATCTGCTTCATTCTTGAAAAACCCTAATTCCAAGAGATAGTGATCAATTCTTTCATACCATGCTCTGGGGGCCTGTTTCAATCCATAAAGAGCTTTCTTTAATCTGCTGACATGTGATTCAGCCTTATGAATCACAAAACCTTCAGGTTGCTCCAAATAAACTTCTTCAATCTTACCATTCAGAAAAACAGTCTTGACATCCATTTGATGGACTTTCCATCCTTTAGATGCTGCAATAGCCAAAACTGCTCGGACAGAAGTGTATCTGGCAACAGGAGCAAACATCTCTACATAGTCAATACCTTCTTTCTGTGAGAAACCTCTGGCAACAAACCTTGCTTTGTGCTTCTCAATGCTACCATCTGCTGCATGTTTGATTTTGAAGAGCCATTTAGAAGATACCATAGATTTGCCTTTAGGCCTAGGCACAATATCTCAGACATCATTTTTCAGAATTGACTAATACTCTTCTGACATAGTATCTTTCCAAACTTGATGCTTGAGCGCATCTCCAACACAGGAAGGTTCTGTATCAATGATCTCACTCATCAAGGCAATATAACTGGAAAATAGGTTAGGTCTCTTACTTTCTCTGAAGGTCCCCTTTGGCGCAGCATAATTTACAGCTTCTTGAAGCATCTTTTTAGCCCAAAGTGGTCTCTTCCTAGCTTCGGGATAATTTTCTTCTAAAGGTAAGCCTTGAACTTCATGCTCAGCGTCTTCAGGGGTCTCCCTCTGAATATCAGGGGTGGAATCCTCATCCAAGCTTGTAGAAGGATCTTGGTGTTCTAATTCATTAGAGCTTTTGGACCTCCTGAATGCTATGTCTTCCTCAAAGATGACATCTTTGCTTAGTTCAATTTGTCTTTGACCAGGTATGTATATTTTGTAGGCTTTAGAGGTTTCACTGTACCCAACAAATACTCCTTTCTTTCCAGAAGGTTCTAACTTTGACCTCTTTTCTTTGGGGACATAAATATAGACTGGACACCCAAAGATCTGAAAATGACTTATGTCAGGTTTGTTGCCAGTAAAGGCTTCTTCAGGGGTTTTATTGTCAAGAAGAGAATGAGGACATCTATTTTGAATGTACACAGTTGTCCTAGATGCTTCAGCCCAAAATGAGGTTTCTATATTTTGGTCAAACAACATAGCCCTAGCAGCTTCTACTATAGTCCTATTCTTTCTTTCAGCTACCCCATTTTGTTGTGGGTTATATTGTACAATTAACTCCCTCTTAATCCCAGCATTTATACAATAATCTTTAAACATATCAGAAGTGTATTCCCCCCCATCGTCTGTTCTTAAGGTTATGATTTTCTTACCTGTGATATTTTCTGCAAGAGCTTTGAATTCATTAAATTTGGAAAGGATTTCTTCATACTCTTTGTACCTCAGAAAATATATCCAGGTCTTCCTAGAATAATCATCTACAAATATTACATAATATAAAAATCCCCCTAATGAGGGTACATACATGGGTCCACATAAATCAGAATGAACTAATTCTAATACATTTTTGGATTTACTGTAGAATTAAAAGACCCTTTAGTATTCTTTCCCAAGGCACACCCTTTGTAGGCTCCTTCAGATTTTTGACTTAGCTTGGGTAAGCCGATCACCATCTTCTCTATCTTAGGTAGGGTATGGAAATGAAGGTGCCCTAATCTTTTGTGCCAAAGTTCATTCGAATCTGGAGTCTCATGAATCAAGGCTAGAGGTGGAGTGGTGCAAATTTTTTAGAGGCTCCCTTTTCTTACTCCAATGGTGTGAGCTTTCTTGATGGTGGAGTTCTTTGGCCAAGCAAGTACCTTTCCTTCCATAAAGGTTAATTTGTAACCCTTATTTTCAAGTGCAGAAATTGAGACAAGTTTTCTCTTTATACCAGGTACAAATAGAACTCCAGTCAACTGTAGGGATATGCCTGACTTTAGGTTGATATTGCAGGTTCCTATTCCCGTAACTGGATAATTTGAGTCATCACCAATTGTCACTTCTTCATTTGAACTTTCCACAAGTGTATCTAGGTGCTCACGAAATCCAGTGATGTGTCGAGATGCTCCGCCGTCAATCACCCATGTGTTGAAACTGGAGGTGACTTGACTAGAGAGGGCTGAGTAGAAGACTAGTTTCTCGGAATTACTCCCTTTCTTAATTTATGCCATTGAAGCTTGGTGTTTGATCCTGTCTGGACACTTCATTGCATAGTGCTCATATTGGTCACATCTGAAACATTGTACTTCAAAAATGTCTCTCTTCCTCTCTGAAGACCTCTTTCCATTTGAGTTGTTGTCCCTCTTTCTCTTAAAGTTCTTCTTCTTTCCTTTCTTGTGGGAATTAGAGTTTAGAACTTGAATGCCTTCATTACCATTGTTTTGTTTTATTCCTCTTGTGACAAGCAGAGATTCCTCTTGAATGCAATCGGTTTTCAATCTATCAAACTTAGAAAATTTAGAACGAGCACTGATTCCTTGAATGAACGATTCCCATGAGGTAGGAAGTGCATTTAGGGCTATCATAGCAAGTTCTTTGTTGTCTACTAGATGTCCAATAGTGGATAGTTGATCCCTAAGCTCAGTGATCCTCAAGAAATAGGATGTAACTGTTTCTCCTTTATTCATCTTTATATGGTGTAGTTGATTCTTTAGGGTGAGAGCCCTGCTAGTGTTGTTGATTTCATAAATGCCAGCTAGTGCTTTGAACATCTGAAAGGCCGTCTCATATTTAGAAATAACTGGTACAATGTGGTCTGTTACTGAATCCACAATTATCTTAAGGGCCTTCTCACTGTCCTTGCTCCACTGAATTTTCTCTGTATCATCAGAGGGTTCAGGAATTTCACTTTTGACATGGGAGTCAATTTTATTTTCTTTCAAAACAAGCATGATCCTGAATTTCCAAGATACAAAATTTGATGCTCCATCTAATCTATCTTCAAACCTAACTCTGGTTGCCATTAGGATTATGGGAATGTGATCTTAGTAAGAGCCTGGTGAAAGTTTATGAGATCGTTACAGAATTTTAATATGATCTTCCTTAATTTCGCTTTGATACCATGTTAAGTTCTTTCAAAATTCTTTGATCAAAATAGAAGAGATGGAGATATGATCTGAAAGTTGTATTTTATCTGCTATAGCGTGTTTTAAAGATGCACCACACTTATCAATTTCGGTGTGTTCATCCTCAATGTAAGCATGCTATATAAGTGGATGAGGGGTTACGTAGTGAAGAGATATGTCTTCCCACGTGGGAAGACACATCTCTTCCCTATGTACCTCTCACTACAGTATATAAACTAATCACCATTTACTTACCCGATCGGAAGGAGTGCGACTTGTTTGAGAATCGCTTTACCACACGATACCATGAATGGTGTAACCGTTGGTCAAATGCGATAAGTTAACTTTGGTTTTATTTATCATTAGTTAACGTTAACATATTAGTATATGTATTCAAATTAATATATATATATATATATATATATATATATATATATATTGGAAGTATGAAATAGTATGACCGATGTTACAAAATTAACAGTATAGGCATATTTATATTTCCATGCTATTGTAATATTGAGAGCAATTAATGATCTTGTAAGTACTCTAAATGTTTGCATTTATTATATATGATAAGGGATTCATTTGATAATCGATTTTGAATTTAGAGAAATGGTTGCAAAATAGGAAGGCCGATCAACCTTTTGAGTTCACGAGAGATGAAGACCCTGTTGAGACATGGACCAACTAGGACTCGAACCTAGGACCTTCCATATGCTGCTGGAGTGCTCTACCACTAAGCTACTGGCCCCTCTTGGACTAGTCCATCGTCGGTCCGGGTGTGGCTTAACACCAACACCCCCCCTTAAGCCACACCTCTTGTGTGCTTGGGGCTCCTAGCCTGTGTTGGTATTTTGGTATGGTTTTGTCATTGATGTCAACACCTACTAAAACACTAGCACTTTGGAGATCCAGTAGCATTCACCGGCAAGCAAGTAACTACTACACAGTTACTGGTATATAGTTCACCGGTAGGATTTAATGATCACTGGCACTCGGAATGATGTGGAAGACACTTGGTGATGTCGAAGACATCGTTTGGACATCTTGTCCTGGAGTTTTGATCATTGGTATAATCATATTTGCATATTTGCTTTTACCGACAAATAGGTCCAGGGTTACCTAGGGTTACACCGACAGGTTTATCTTTTCCAGATCAGCATGGCACGCTAAGGAAATGATTAATTATTGTTGTAAATGCATTAAGCCGACATGTTCAATCGGTTATTGCATCGGAAATTATATTGTTTGTAAAATGTTTTATTGTACTATCTTGTAGAGCCGACCTACTAAAATTGGTCTTAGGTTATGATATAAATGTAAGATCTTATTTGTAAGATCGAATGTGGAATGCGAAAAAGAATTGTGTGAAGGTATATGCGAGATTAAGCAGAGCTATACACAAAGACATCATTTGAAGGTGAAGCTAGGTTTTTGTGAAAGCATATTAGCATTACACCGGTACTGAATCCAGCATATGAAGATGCTATTTTGTGCAGTACATTCTGATTGGATTTAACCATCCAACTGTAGTCAGTGTGACTCCCATTTTGTGATTGAGCAGTGAGCTCTAGGTTGTTGGCCTTTCTGCATGTGCAGACCCCATTTATGTACACTTACTATCTGCAGTAGTATCATCTAATTGTGGGTAAGGTTTCCCACCGTGGTTTTTCCCCTTACAGGGTTTCCACGTACAAATATTGGTGTCATGTGTTGTGGATGACTTTGTGTTTATGTTTCATGCATTAATCTTTACCGGCATAGCTATTAATTGTTAACACTGTCTAACGGCATACTTAACGGGTTTACCGGTATTAAGCATTAAGTTGGTTAAGTTGTTTTTGGTTTGAAATTAGTTGACAACTGATTCACCCCCCCTCTTAGTTGTCTCTGGGACCTAACAGCCTGGACCTGGCTCTGATACCATGTTGAGACATGGACCAGCTAGGACTCGAACCTAGGACCTTCCATATGCTACTGGAGTGCTCTACCATTGAGCTACTGGCCCCTCTTGGACCAGTCCATCGTCGGTCCGGGTGTGGCTTAACACCAACAGACCCAACATACCTGTCATCAAGTATGCCACCCATAGGGGGTTAAGCCTCGTGGGCGAGGAGGCGTATGTGTGCTCTCGGGCTTGGTGGAGGGAGGTAGTCTTCATACTCTTATCAAGCATGCCACATATTGGGGGTTAAGTCTCATGGGCTGGGAAGCTGATTAGTGCTCCTAGGCTTGATCAAGGACGATGGCCAACCTCCAAGGTGGACTGAGGGATGGAAGGGCAGCCCACCTTCCATGCTCTCGCAGTACAAGGGTATCCAACCTTGAGATTGTGGTGTGCAATTGTTTCAACAAATTCCTAATGAGGTTATTATGGGAATCCACTTTGGAATGGCTAATGTCTTAATTAGATCTTAATTTGAGAATGCTATATGATTTATGATATATACTAATGATTAGAAAAATTAGATGTTATTTTGATTTGTGATTTAATGTCAATGTCCAAGTCTCAGCATCTGTTAAGTGGCTTGGCCAACTGCAAAGCTTTGGAATTCGAAAAATGAGAAGTAATTGAAAGTTTTGGTGGCTGTCAGCTAGATGACTTTATAAAAGGTATATTGCAATTTATAAACAGCAGATCATTGATAATTTGATAGTAAGTGGAAGTCTACGTAAGAAAAGATTTTATCTTTATTGGGTATTCAATCAGATATCTATGATTTTGTGACACTAATTTCAGTTGTTCTTTGACTTCTGGATTGGAAATCTGAAATTTCTGGATTTTTAAGTCACACTCATGTGTGAAGGCTGAGCAGATAAAAGGAAAAGAAAACCTTTGTAGATGTGTGCCCTAATTTGCTTTTAGTCAAGTGCCCTAAGACAGCACAGTTTTTGTAATATCCCTTGCTGATTATGGCCTTAAATGCCGAAGATAGGCTCAAGGAATATCGTCAAACAGTTGTCCTTCAAGCCTTTAACCAGCTGTTACTAAAATCTGATTGCTTTTTATGGCTCAAGGTATTATGTCAAACAACTCACATACAAACATTAGGCTTGCTGTTCTGAGTATCAGACTGATAACCTTGCGTGTTATTGATACAGTAAGGCTTTGCATAACTTTGCATGTTATTGACACCAATACACATGGAATGTATTTGCAAAAGATTTCAGTGATATCTAACATTACAAACTCAATGCATAATGACTCTTTTGATATTTCAAATGCATGTATATGAATCACTAAACTGAAAGCAACTTGAATATGCATCAAATTGGGAAATTGTCATTTTGTCAAATAGTTGTCATACATGCTTCAGAATAACAAACTGAATATCCAATACTGCTGTCATTAAGATCTGATTATGATTTCAGACTGTTACAAATGACACAATAGCACTGATTTCTCAGACCTAATTGTCTTATGAGGTATTCAATGGCTGCCCCTACTTTTCTGAACATAAGGTACTCAGAAATTAGACATTACATAGGTAAATAATGATCAAGAACCTGGTTATTTGATGGCACAAGGAAGAGTAGATCCCAGCGACCATGTAGGAGCTGTCACTTGAATTTTTGAAGGCTTCAATAGTGAAATCAGCCGACTTGGAGTATGGCGCCCAAACCCTGAGTTGCAGATGAATTAACACATAAATGCAGTGCTTTCTCCTCACCAAGTAATGAGTGGAATGATTGTCAATGCCAGACAAATTGAATGAACAATGACCCACAAAATTCTGAGCAACCAGCAATGGACAATGAGTGAAAATGTGTGGCTCAGTAGGTCTGATCGACCTCCATGGCAGACCATGGTTAGGACTGAAAATGAACTGCAAACTCCTTCGAACCACTACCAAAAACACCTCCAAGAAATTTCTTAACTCCTGATTAGAATGTGCATATCAAAAGATCATGAACTTGAAGCATTCTCCTAATTCGATCTCCATGAATGCTGATGGAAAACACAGTGAGCTCAGACATGAGGGACTGAAATATCCCTCACTCACAATTGCAACCCTTTGGAGGATCTTTCACCACCTCAGTTATGCCAATCAAAGAGAGTTGTTGTTCTCAATGACTGAAATGATCTGCAGAAACCCTTGGCTCCACAATGCTCATAAACACAAGAAGATGTCCAATATTCGATGCCAAAATAATGAGCCTCACCCTCTATTTATTCTTTTCCTCACATGGGTCGGCCTCCTTCTAGAAGATTCTCTTTTATAAAATAATATTTAATTGCACTTTATATAATATTAAAATATCATAAAAAATATAAAGTGTAATTAACAACACACATGACATCATACGTGAGAATACATTATCTCACAAAAAATAATATAAAAATAGAATGTGAAGCCACAAGCAGCTACCCAAGCGACCCTCTAAACAAACCGTATTAGCCTATGAGAGCCAGGAATAGGCTAAACCCTCTACGAACTGATCCTAATGAAAATGGGGACATTACAGTTTTCCCCAATCACATCTCGAAATTGCTAGAATCACAAAATTTTAACTTATGGCAGAAAAAAGAAAATTACACTGATTTGGTGAGTTTGAATTAAAAAATCGTAGAGTTATTAATGAGCTTTTGTGAAAAAAATCACCTTGACTTGTGAGTTTCACATCTATGATATGAATATAATCACTATCAATATTAGTTATAATATTAAATATGATATTAATAGTCAAATGGTTCTACTTCTGATTGCAACTGAACACATCACTGAAAAAATAGAGGCAGAATTTGCAGGGTCTGGTGGACTGGGGATGTGGCTAAAGGTTCGTTTTTAGTTACAAGGGTACTTGGGCTTCCTCAGACTCTTCTTGTTAGTCCTTGTTAAAACCTTAAAGAAAGGTCACTGTAAGGGTTAATTATTTAGCGAATTGAAAGTAAGCTGGTTGTAAAGGCTTATGTTACTTCAGCCAGTGACACTTAGTGGACTTATAGCAGGATTTTGGGATGTGAGAGCATTTGAAAACTTCTATTGTGTTTGAACATTGCTATAAGTTCAAGAGAAGTCAGCAAAGGCATAGTCAAAGGCATTAAACCATTGTAACTGTTAATTTTAGTACTTTCAGATTGAATAAAAATCAGAAAATTAGATTTAGATTAATTTATTTATTTATTGTTTTCAGACTTTAAGCATAATAAAGGAAATGAAATGCTAAGGACAATGCACAGTTACCCTAGGAAAACCTCCTAGGAGGAAAAACCCAGCCAAAGGATCCTCAGATCTGATTTATGATTTAGAATTCAACAGGAAATTACACACTTATCTGGTTTTACAGCCACCATGAGGGAGGAATAATTAGGTTACAGTCCTCCTTATCTGATTACAGCCCTTTAATGGAGTCTTCAATATTGGATGATGATCTGCTGTCTCTAAGGGAGTTCGCTGCCTTCAATGTAAGGTCTGCTGCTGTTTGATCAAGTTCGCACCCTCCTATTTTGGGTCTGCTACAACATGTGAGGTTCGCTGTTTGCAGGTTGAAGTCTAATGCAACCCTTATGAAGTTCGCTGCCACTATATGGAGGTTCGCTGCCACTATATGGAAGACTTTGATCTTGCTGAATGCATAAGTATAAATTTTGCTCTTCACCGAAGATTATTTTTGTTAATGAGAGGAAAGTGTTGCATTTATAGGTGACATATAGTTTCCTAATCATGTCGGCCTCCTTTATACTTTAAACCATTTTATTGCTTTCCTTTTAATTTACCTTGATGGGGTCGGCCCTATCAAGGAAGCGTGTTTATCTGAGTGTGTGGCGAGCAAACCTTAGTGCCGTGTGGTGATGGGCCTAGCCCTATATGAAGGGGGCAGATTCCAATGTTGCCTAAGGCAATAGGAATCCGCTGGCCCTAATTACAACCAACAGTAACAGCTTATGAGATAGTGGCTAGAGGAACATATCGCACACATTTTTGTAGTTTCCACCCATTTTTTAGTTTATCTAGGTTATTGTAAGATCCAATGAGAATTCAACACTTGAACTTAGGTGAATGAACACAAGTTCCACAAGCTATAAGCAAACATAAATAATGTAGAATGCAAATATTAGCTATTTCAATTTTGAAGATATGGAAATATCATAATCAGCCATATCAACTATCAAATGAATGAATAAAGTACACATAAATTGGGAGCTTGGATGCATGATTCAAGGAGATAACTTGTCTAAAGGTCGTGAGTTTAATTACCAACTTTGGACTAGTTAACTCAGTCTAAGTAAGGGTTCAATAGTTGAATTTCCGATCGGTGGATCAGTTAACTTAGTTTGACTAAGACATAGGTGGCACCTAACTATTGTCAATCAAGGATTGATGAGGCACTGGAGGCACTTATGTGCCTCAAGTGAAGGTGAACACGTCATTATGAACTACATAGGTGAGAATACTTAAATATTCTTCATATTATAACTTATAAGTATGCTTATTATTAGGTGCAATGTTACACCAACACATATTGCTGTTATCTTTTTTGTTAGTTGTTGCCTTATGCTTTTTTATTGGGGATGCATTTTTGTTTCATTGGCTTTTACTCTTATCAACTGTTTACTGCATACATAGAGATCATTTTTCCATATTTCTGCACATGGAATAGCAACTTATGCAATCGATTTACATTAAGAATGAATAGGATTTGGTTTGGTGAATTATGCAGCGAAATACACACACTAATTACAGATCACGTGTTTAGACTCAAGTGTCACAATACAAGATACATATTTTATTCAACAAACAGTTGTAACTAACTGTGAACAAGATTCACTTAAATGGTACCAAAAATAATAGTTACAGCCATGAACATAGATACGAGTGCATGTAACTCCTTACTGGTGTTTCTGTGAGCTTTCCACAATGATTTCCACGAACAAGGGTTTTTTAATATTCTGTCTTCATAAGAGCTTTGCCAATTTTTTTTGAGATACAGTGGCCAGACTCTCTTTTGGCACCTTTTTTTTGCCTTCTGGATTTGTTGTGCTATTTTAGTCATTATTTTTCCCTCTTGAATATGTTGAATTTCCTGCCAAATAACTTCTACCTGCTGCTGTTCCTCACCCACACTCCCAATCTTATTCGTTATAATTAATTCTTCTTCTTGCCATGCCTGTTCCCTTGAGATACTTGTTCAAATTGTTCTCATTTCCCATATTGGCTGTATTTTCTTTCACATGTGACCCATACTTTCTCCAGAACTCGACAAATGCTATAAAAAGATAAATAATATTGCTCCTATCTAAACAGAATGGGCCCAATTCCTAACTAACAACAGTAATTTGCTGACAACCAGATACCTGATTGAATACAACAACAGAACAAACGTATTGCAGAATTGCAAGGACAGCTGGGACGTTCCTTATGTTCTGTACACAGTTTATGCCATAGTCACTAGGAAACTCCAGATTAGTGATCCTATTCCTATGTCGCCTAAGGACTATATTTATATGTAATATTGAAATACCCTTATTAATTTTCTTTCAAACCCAGATTGCAATGGTGTAGTCCTCTTATCTCTCTTTTGCCAACACCTTCCCTTGGAGATGGTTTGTGGTTTTTACTATAAACAGCTAAGGTCAGTTATATAGTGTTTATGTGTGGGTTATGCTCTCTGATCTGGATAGGTCTCTTACTTTCTAATTGTATTCAAGATCCACTGGGTCCCCTCTTTTGAATCCACATTTGTTACAGACTTTCTGCTGGGCTTTAGGCAGAGTTTTGATGTGACCTACAGTATTTTACATTGTGTTTAAGATGCTGGTGAGGTCTATGTTATGAAAATAATCCTTACTTGTTATACTGTAATTGGTATCTATTAAGTAGTTTCCTCTGAAATCATGATCCACAGTTTCGTATTACTAGCACAGGACCATAAATTAAACAGAATTTTGATGTTTTTTCTCATTTTGAGGTGGTGAGGCTTAGGGCTCAAATGTGAACTGTCACTTTGATTGTTCAGGTTACTACCCCAGCCACTGGAGATGCTCACTGAGTTACTACCACAGTTTACAAACCCTAGTGGTGATTAGGTGGTGGTCGCATGTATGCCATCCCATGGACCTGGTGAACATTGCACATTGCAGGATGAATCATCCACACTTCCGAAAGGTAAAGGTCCGGTGTAATCATTTCTGCATACTAGGCAGTTCCTCTTTTGTCTCCCATGGTGATTGCATTCATAGTTCATTGATCATCTCACTCCTTTTCTTGGATGCGAATTCATCCATCAGAATTTGTAGTTGATTGATCATCTTGCTGCCCACCTTTCTCCCATAATCTTAATTAATCCTTTGGTATTCCCCAGTTGTTTGATTATCTCTTGCCTCACATGAATGTAAATTCAAACAACGGTGGGCAAAGTTGATAGTGTTTATAATGTAGGTTATGTTGTCTGATCTGGAAAGAACTCTTACCTTTCTAACTGTATTTGAGATCCATTGGTGCTCTCTTTTGAACCCCTATTTATCACAGAATTTCTGTTGGGCTTTAGGCAGAGTTTGTGACATTAACACTGGTTACAGTATGTTACATGGTGTTTAAGATGCCAGTGAGGCCTGCGATATGAAAAGAATCCTTACTCTTTTTTACTACAATTGGTATCCATTAGGTACTCTTCTCTGATCTCCTATTCCAAAATTTCTTCTTGTTAGCACAGAACCATATATTAAACAGGGTTCTGATGTTTTTGTTCATTGCAAAGTGGTGAGGCTAAGGGCTCAATGTAAACACTCACTTTAATTGTTAGTTATTACCCAATCCAATAGAGATTCTCACCGAGCTACCACTGCAGTTTTTATACCCTAGTGGGTGCTTAGGTAGCAGTCACATGCATGCCATCCTGCTGACCTAGCAATCACTTCACTTTATTGGAGGACCCACGCTTGCGAATGATAAAGGCTTAGTAGAATCATCTCTGCATGCTAGGTTGTTCCAATGTTTTGTCTCCCATGGTGAAGGTATTCTTATTTGATTGATCACCTCCCACCTTTTCTTGAAGGTGCGATCACCCACTAGCATTTGTAGTTGATTGATCATCTCGATCTCGCCTTTATTCTTAAATATCAATTAACTCATTTGTACTCCCTAGTTGTTTGATTAGCTCTTCCATAGTTACAAGACTTGGACTTGGCATAGACTTAGAATTCTGACTTGGATTTGGATTCGGACTCAAACTTGGTGAATTGAAAAAACCATGAAATATAGAGTTTTTTTAAGGATTTAAAGCTTTTACTATTCACCCTTCACGAAACCAAACTTAAAGACATAATAATATAATCAAATAGAAACTATTTTGATCACATGGACAAGTATACACCAATAAAAAAGTACAAATGCAAATTTGAGTTGAAGCAAACAACATTTTTGAATATATAAATATTCTCAATTGTTTTAGATATCAAAACTCATGGATTATGAAACCCATGGCATCAAAAACAAAAATCAGAAGCTCAACTTTAGTTGAGAGGAGTTTGCACCCCTTGACTCAGCATTCATATCTCTATGGTGGATTCTATGCTCACGTTGGTTGGCTTGAGACACATATAGTGGTCCTTTAAATATTTGGCACTTTAGCAACAAATCGTTGCCACAATACATTTAGAATGAGAAAGAAAAGGAACTCGAATCCATTGTTCAACATTAAGGTAGAAAATATAAAAATGTTATATGTAAGGTAATGAACTTTTACTTGGCTGCAATGTTGTCCAAGTTGCCTTTCCTACATTTTCTATGAACAGTTCTTCTTGTGTGTTTGAAGATCTCAATCCTCGAGACAATCGTTGTTCTAAGATGAGAGTTAGTTATCATCTTCTCTATTATTGTGTAGAGCTGACTCAAAAGCTCATCATTGCGCTTAATATCCAAGTAGAATTGGAATGTTGGATTCAAGAAATAAGCATTTGCATGTAAGGGTTTGTGTGACTAATGTTGGCATCTCCAATTAGTGGGATGACGTTTCTCCTCTATCTCACGATATATGGATCTAATGGGCACTTTGACCGTATCCATGTTATCATACACAAAACCCATTGAGGGCTTCTCCCTATCAACAACATGAAGGAAATTATTTAAGGCATTGCAAACTATGGTTAAACAATAATATCAATAAGTAGACCGATAATGAATTAAATAAAAGAACATAAAATTATAAACAAATAATAGGTACCGAAATGATAAACTCATAAAATGAGCAAAATAAGAAATGAAATAAGAACTTATATCTATGATCTCCTTTTGTTCATTTAAAGGCCACTCGACCATGTCAACTTTTGTAGTGTTCTTAGCATATGAAGATTGAGATCACTCATTGACAAAAATGTGCTTTAGGGTAGCTTTAGTTGAAGCAAAGATTGCAATGTGATAAAATTTGTTGTAAAGTGGGTTATCTCAGGAGAGACAATTCCTTGTTTGTATATTGTCTCATTAAGTTGAGAACTTAGGTATGATTGTATGTGTATTTGCAAATGTTTCTATTATGCTTCACAATTGCTTTGATCTAGAAGATTTTACCAATATCCTCCAATATAAGGTCAAGGCAATGAGTGAAAGTCCATCTTTAGCAATAGAATTTGTTACCTTGTCCAAAATTATTTGCACAACATTTTCTTCACACTCCTTAACCACGGCTAGTTCTAAAACCTAACAAAAGAAATGAACAATTTTATTGTAGATCCATAGAGTTTCATGATAGGGGGATGGGTGTCGGGGACTGTGGGGATGGCGAGGGGATGGTGGTAGAGCAGCAGTGGGTGGGCAGCATTGATATACATATGGTACTTGAAAAACTAATTATAAATAGATGTATACGAATTACAATTTTGAATTTACAAATGAAACTTTGGCAAGTTAGTAAAATAGTTAAATACGACTAAACTTTGAAGTGAACATTAGCAATTTAACATTGCAAATTCAAAATTTCTATTATATTCAATGTTTCATATTGATGATTACAATGAGTACAATGATCATGTGATGTCAAGATAACAAAATGGAGTGAAGTAATCATCCCCAAACTCCTCATCACTAGAACTGTTGGACTTCTCATGGTCAAGTTCTGCCAAACTAATACCAACCAGCCCTGCCTTTGCAATTGTAGCATCCTCATCAATCAGTTCTGGCTCCTTTGGTGCTACATACCACTGTGCTACTGGACTCTCTTTGTACAAAAGTATCTTGCAGTCAATAAGACACAAAGCACTATGTACAACGACAAGCTTCTCTGCTCTCCTAGAGGTAAGTTTGTACTTCTTAAGAGAGTGGATGAAGTTATAAGTAGACCAATTCCTCTCAGCAGT
This sequence comes from Cryptomeria japonica, assembly GCF_030272615.1. Classification (NCBI taxonomy): domain Eukaryota; kingdom Viridiplantae; phylum Streptophyta; class Pinopsida; order Cupressales; family Cupressaceae; genus Cryptomeria; species Cryptomeria japonica. The sequence goes on along the minus strand of NC_081407.1, from coordinate 731,379,806 downwards.
TGAAGAACTAGAAATTTGAGATAGCAATCAGATAGCTAGAGTGGTAGTCAAAGAAACTGGTCCATGACAATTCCACCACAAAATGGGTCCTCTTGTGCCCTAGTTGCCATATCCATCTTGACCACCTTAGAATAACCCCTAAGAGTAGCAAATTTGTCCACTCAATACAAATGATGCTGGCCTCTACAGGATTATACATCTTTTCGATGGCCCTAAAGAACCCTTCCTTTACCTCAGCATCTTGTATGGGTGTAACTCTACGAGGCCTTTGCTTCTACAACTTGAGACTCAATGCATAGGCAACCGTGTGCAAGGGAGTGTTGAGCTTCTTCCATTTCCGATGAATGATTGGCTGAATGTGCTTATAGTAGAATGCTAATGTTGGTCAAGCATAGTACCAATACACTCATACACCTCTCCAAGGTTAAGTGCATTGGCATCCCCATATCTAATGCCCCGGGAAATTGGAGTATTGATGGAGACTATATAATGTGGGGACAATCGAGGGACACCTAGTTGTCCCTCGGACATCCTGATGTCCCTGCTGCAGCGATCATCTCAATGGTGGTGGCAATGCAATGGAGGGATGTCTACTTTGCGCCGCCACATCTTGGGGACATCCTTGTCCCAAACATGCCTAGGTTTTTTTTTTGTGGGGGGAGGGGGGGTGTGTGCCCCCGTGGTTCACTGATTTTTACTTTTCTTGAAGCATCAATGAATTTTGAAAATTTGTACCACTCGAAGAAAAAACAAGGAAACTCAACTATGTTCAATTTTCTCTATTTATCCTATCATTAGACATGATGGTTTAACGCCTCTCAATGTCACATTGCTCATTATTAGTGGTCTTCACATTTGCAACCTTTTCACACATAATTGGGTCTTTAATCTCCTCATCATTAGGGGCTTTGAACTCTGTTCCACCAACAACAATGACATCTATTAGATTTTGCCAATAAAGAGACCTAAAACATAGAAAAAGAAAATTCAAAAACTTAGAATTTGAATTAAAAAAACCCTTGAATTTTAAAATTGGAGAGAAAGAAATCAGAAGACATTTTAAAACAAAAATAAAAAGAATTTACTTGGTTACATGAAATGGAATGGAACAAGAGAATTAAAAGTCTTTGTTGCACTTCTTGCCATTTGATGCTTGCTTTTATTTTGATTGTTCTTTCAAGTGATGGTTGGGAAATTGGAGTAGTGTGAGGTACAATATATGAATGTAATTTGGAATTGCAAATTCTAGAACACACACTACCACAAGTGCTTGAAGTAAGAGAATGGAAGAATCCAAGAAGTAGAAAAGTTGAACTTGGCCTATGGCTGCCATCTTGTCTCTTTGCCTCTAAGGTCTTTTTTCTCCTCAAAAGGACTCCATTTCAGTTTTTGATGTCATGCAAAATACCAAGAGCACCTTTCCAACTTGGATTCTTTCTAATTGGGGCTCATATTATAATAATTTATAAATTTCAAGTACATTGCAGTAACAGACAAAGGTAAAATTAACTAAAATTTATTGTTTGTATTAAAAAGATAAAAAAAATCAGACAAACATTTAGGGTTTGTAGATAAGAAGAGAGAAAAACAGAAAAATCCATTATGGAACAAGAAAAAAAGAGGATAAAAAGTTGTTTCTCATTCCCTTAAATCTAAAATGGAAAAAAAATAACAAATGTAGAAGGCATAGTGTGAAGAAAGAAAGCAAAAGGAAAAGATTCAAAATACTTCTTCAAGTAAACTCCAACATTCCAAATTGATAGTAAAAACAGGAAATTTTGGATCATATATATTTAGGGAAATGTAACTTACTGACAAATTTAACTTATGAATAACAAACTATAATCAACCAGTTGGAAATAATAGTGCATTGAAATTCTGGTATTTAACATGTCACTAGGATCTTTATCCTTTAAGGATGATGCCAATAGATGAGAGCCCAGTGTATGTTCTTGGAGGTATGGGGGAAAACAGTTTAATCAAGAAAGAAAGGTTGTTGGACCATGAGTCCTTCCAGCTCACCATCAAAATCAATCCCAGTAATTTAATTGGCATTTTTCATTTGATTAGTTACATTGTTAGGAACTGAGGAAAATGAAAAGATTATGTAATGCATTGACAGAATCACCATAATGTATCTAATTTTTATGTCAAATTCCTTCCTCTTGATCCATGGTATTGCAAAAGATAGATTCAGTGTGTATATGGAAAATTTTGTCAATATATCAGATGAAATGAGTGCCCAAGGAAAACAGATATTTTCCTGTGAGTTTATTCTGATTTGGCAAATATTAAGAGATTTTCAATTATTTTTCCAAAAACTGGTGGTTATTCAGTTTATACAAATTCATTTTTGAAAGTTATTATTAATAATGATTGCCAGTTGTCAAACTAATTCGAGTATTACTAATGTCATTTTCTTTGTGAAACCATCTTATCCAGAATGTTTTGCAGTCCATATTAATATATATATATATATAATTCAATAGCTGGTTTGCTTAGCGTGGAGATTTGAAATCTTTTTCTTACTCTGATCGATGCTTTTCTGCTATATATATGGCATAATCAACATATTGACGTAGTTAATTTAGAATCAAAGCATTAGGTACGTAAATGGCATGATGTGGATTATTTTTTTCCTGGTTGCTGTGAATGATGATTTCAATCAACAGCCATAGCTTAGTCCCCGGTGAAATTGTTTCATTTGTAAATACAATACAACGCTCCAGTGCCAAAGCAGAATATTCCTAGCAAAGGCCTCTAAATCTTGGGGACACAGTGTTTGCCATTCATTTAAACTTACAAAGTGTGAAATATTAGCAAATTTTGAAAAACATATGCATCAATGAAGGGTTATAATCTAGATATTCAAGAGCCCATGAAATTTGAACCTGGATTTCTATTTGGTCATTTTATGCTTTTGCTCCGTTAGATATAAGTCCTTCAAGAGTTGAAAGTTGGAGAAAGCATGAGGGGCTTTGTGGCCATGAACATGGAGGGGGGGTAGTTGATATACTAGGGATTGTATGACCAACAATTGGTTAGAAGACAGAAGCCCATCAAGTTCATTATCCAGAACTTTGTTGGTCAGCCAAGTGGAATAAGGAGAGAAGGCTAAGATCTTTTGTACTTTTTGTAAGCTATTATTGACGTGAAACCTTATGAAGGGACTGCAAATTCATTCAGTATTTCTTCTTAAATTTGGACTAAATGTTGCATTTAGATATTTTGCATTGGACTGAACAAATAAAACATAAATATTGAACAATCAGACATCATCTAATATTGGGAATGCAGTTAGCTCAAACAATCTTGCAATTATGTGCTCATGTGAAGGGAGCCATTAGTGTGTTTATTTTGTTCCTAATGTTCTCTTTCCTGAATGCATGAGGCCAGACTCTCACTTATTTAAGGTCAAACTATCAGGGCCTAATTCTGTCAATTGTATCATGTTGCAGGTACAGGATGTAATGAAGAGGCAAGATGAGTTACCTTTATGTAAGGAGAATGATCTAATAATGGATCAACTTGTAGAATTGACTAGTAAAGGTTGTGGTTGCCTTCTTGTTGTTGATGATGAGGATCACCTTCTTGGAACTTTCACTGATGGTGATTTGCGTCGGACCCTAAAATCTGTGAGGGAAGGAGTCTTCAAGATCACTGTGGGACAGATGTGTAACAGGTATGTACAGTATTTTGTTTTCAATTTCTTGAGATACATTGGTTTGTGATTATCTGACACTTAAACTGAAATTTTTTTTTGTGGTCTGTTGCTTTTCAGAAACCCTAGATCTATTGAACCCAATGCTATGGCAGTGGAGGCCATGCAAAAGATGGAATCTCCACCTTCACCTGTACAATTTTTGCCTGTTGTGGATCATAACAACGTTGTCATAGGAATTGTCACCTTGCATGGCTTGGTCTCAGCAGGTTTATAAGTTTTCCCGGTAGAAACAGTGCAGTAGCATAATTTGATGATGGCCATTGTTTTATTCTTTACCACCTACAAGTTCTCCATTATATGGCTCTATAAAATTTTGTTCTATACCACTTATAATTTTCTCCATTGTATGATTTTTCATGGGATTTTATAACTGCAAATATCCAAATTGTTCCCATTAAAACATGTAGAGAAAATTTGGATTGCCTTCTCCATTGGATAACAAGGCATTTAATTCATTAGCCTCAATTTATATTTGATTTGTATGTCAACGATATTGTAAGAATGATATCTCTATCTTCCTTTCCTATCAGTGTTTTTGGTCACGATCTTAATGCAATGCATGAAATTTTAAAAATTAAGCTTATTAATATTTTATGAATCCGATTTGAATCCTTGAGCAAGTGGTATACTTACATTTGGGAATACATTGAAATCCAGGAAGAACTATTATCAACAAATAGATTACTGCAATCCCAAACCTCGAAAATTGTGTTTATGTATGTGTGTGAAAGTGAACATTGTAAATCAAGATGAAAAATATTCTAGGAAATTATGAATGTATTCTCTTTTTGGGCTTTTACGTAGTTGCTTAATCCACACTCTTCACAGCAGAGGTGCACTTCAGCAGCAACGTACTTAAGCAGATCCAGAGTGGCAACACAACAATTTGAGTTTGACTCAATAATTATGTAGTTGAATATTGATAAAACATCATAATTTGATACATTGCAAAAAATGCCTCGTCATTGGATGAGATACAGAGGCTTTACAATAAAGGTTCATAAGGCACAACACTTGCTAAATGTTTTGCAAATGTGGTATCAAGTTAAGTGGGCTTGATCTTGGGGGAAACTCCATGGTTAATCGTGCTTGAGTTGGAGTAGTTCTAGGATGGGTGACCTCCTGGAAAGTCTTGATGCCTTATCTTTGTGAGCATCACCTAGACGCAATAAGTGCTAAGTGGACCATTCATGCACACAAGAGATGGGTTGGTACGAACCACTACTCATGAAATGGGTTTGACTCAAATGATGCAGTTGTATTGTGATAAAACATCATAACCTCTCTTCTGTGTGTAGGTAAGAGATCAACATGGCAAGAATACATTCATGAAGAGGATAGTGCCCACTTACGTAGGAGAGGCTTAGTGCATGTACCTCGGCACATGCTTTATCTTCTTCTAGAATTAGAACACTTTTGCATGGGCAGGGCACACTTCCCAAGATGGGGTGTTGGAAGGATAAGTTTCCATCATGTTGATCCCTTGATTGTAGGCAGTTGGTTAAGGAGAGTAACTACTTGTTTGCTTTGCATGCATGCTTTTGCTTCAGAAGTAGAGATTTTAGATTAGTACCCAATTTAGAATTAGAATGTTCTAGCCTGCTTCATGTAGAAAAAAAAGATAGTTGAGTATTCCGTTAATTTCAGTTTTGAACTAGTGCCAGTGTATTAGTTTTCAGATTTGATGTGAAAACAGCTGTTGGTTTGAGAGTTAAATGCCATGTATTCATTGTTCATATTTTCAGCAGCACATGTTCGTAGATTACCATGATCAGAGAGTATTATTTTGATTGAAGTTTTTGTGATTTAAGCTACCTAGTTTTAGGATTAAATTTTTTGAGTGCAAAATCTGCTTTGTAGGGTCTGAAAATTTAATATTGTATCAGACCAGAGAATATTAAATCTTTCAAGGTTTCTGTGGTTGGAAGGGATGTTGCTTGTGAGATGGAGGGTTTTGGTGGGGAAATGCTGGGGCTTCAATGATGAAGTTGACATGTTCTTTTGAGAGGTACAAGGTCCTATGGTAGGGTGTTGGTTGTGATGCCCAAGATCTTTCAGTGATTGGACAGTTGATATATATGGCTGATTTATTTTAGTGTGTGATTGCAGAGGCTTTAGTTATTGAAGAAATTCCCTTTGGGATTTCCACCCAGGTTTTTCAAAGGAATCTTATAGGGAAGTTTCTCTTGGGAAATAAAATGCTATGGTTCTAATGCTAAAGATGTCAGCATTGGTGGTACATTTTGGTAAATGAGAATATTTTATGGAAGGAGAGATAAGTGAAAGAAGAACAAATGGGATAAGATAATGGAATACAACATTTGACATTAAGCCCACAAAGCTGATAAGAGGAAGGACATTGTGTCAGCATATAGACAATGATAAAAGGCCAGATCAGACTAAGCTTGTGGAGAATAAAAAAATGTCATGATGATTGAAGAAGAATATCCAGAGACATGGATTGAGGAAAGAATATGGTTTGTGAGAGTAGGGGAATATCCAAAAAATGTCCTATTCCAAGAGAAGGGCATACATGTTGCAAGGAGTTTATTTTGATTTAATAAGTAGCTTTTTGTTAAAAAAAGCTTTAATGGAGTTTTATTGAGATGTGTATTAGGGAGTGCCACTAAGAAATTGTTGCATGAATTCCGTTAGGGACACCAAGAGGACATTTCTCAACCTTAACAACTGTTTCAAAGATAGCCCGTGCTAGTTATTATTGGTCGGCAATGTTTTTTGATTGCCATCAATGGTTTAGAAAGTGTCTAGAATGTCAATCGTATGTTAGAAAGAGAAGGAATGCCACAATGCCTTTAAGGCCAATTGTGGTGAAAAAAACATTTGCTCAATGGCCTTTAGACTTCATTGGAATGATTAAATTAGTTTGTAGTAAGGACACAATTAGACCTTAACCATGGCAGATTACTTCAAAGGATAGATTAAGGTAATTGCACTCAATGAGGCTATTGCAGAAGAGTTGAGAGAAGAAGAGTTGTAGGTTCAACACAAGCTATTTTCTTCCTCACATGTTTTCCAGCTAGAAAATTTGGACAAAGATGTGAACCTATCAAATTTCATTAATTATCATTCACCAAGTAGGTGTGGATATTATAAAGGTATATGTTGCACCACTTCATAATTTCTAAAAGTTTACAAGAGGCATTGTTTGCTTTGAAGATTAGGAAAGCTTCCGAAAGGTGTTTGCATATTTGACGAATGAAAACATTGTAGTTATATCTTCAAAGGGAATGTAAGACAACCAATTTGGAAGAGACCCATTGGCCTTCACGGGACAAAGCAAGTTAATCATTGCCCAATACAAAAGGGATATTTTTTAAATTGGAAAACTCATGAAAATTTGTGGTGAAAAATCCTTAGATGGAATTTGAGGATATGCCCCATTCTTATTTGCAGTGATATATTATGACAAGTTAACGTTGGTAACACATTATTTGTTGTATCCACTAATTTGCTGAAAAACTTGTGCCACTAAGATATGGAGTTCTAACATTAACATATGCAGTACTATGCAAAGACACACTAGCGTGATTGTTGTGCCAAGGTATTAAATGAATTGATGACAATGCATTCTCATACTGCAATGGTCATAACAATGTACCCCCCAAGAACCGAGACAATTGCAATGTAAAACAAGGCCTCTGTTAGTGGTCACCCACCCACACTAACATGTTCATGCAGTTAGTTTAGCCCCACAATATGAAGAATGAAAACAATGCCTTCCAACAACCTATTTACTTATTAGATTTGACTCTCTTTCAACTTTAGAGACATTCTTGCAATTTTGGAATGGGTTAGAGATGTTTAAAAATTGAGGTTATTATACTGCAACCTTGCATGCATCTATAGGTTTAGACGAAATGTTCATATGTGCCACCGATTCCAAGATACGACCCATCCAAGTTAGACAATTTTTTTCACTTGGGGCTTTTAAGAGAAAGGGTTGACACAATGTAGCCCGAAACGTTCAGGGGAGTTGGGGTGCAAAACAGTTCCATGCTTAGCGTAGACATGCCCACCTAGACATGTTGTTGCTAACTATTTGAGCCCACAACACAGAACAAAAATTAGGCTACCTTGCAAATTTTCATTGCATGCATATAACAATTTTTGGGCAACAAAAGAACTTTCACCATAATCAAATGGTTTCGATTATTTAAAATCTGAGAGATTGTAGAGGGACCCTATGAGATCCTATATGTTTAGACGAAATGTTCGTATTGCCACCAACTTCTAGATACAACTCATCAAAGTTCGATTATTTTCGCACTTAGGGCTCTTAAGAGAAAGTGTCGACACATTGTAGCCTAGAACTTCCAAGAGAGCTAGGGTGTAAAATAGGACCATGCCTAGTGTAGACATGACCACCTAGATGTGTTGGCACTAATGATTCGGCCTACGATGCACAAAATGAAAATTACACTACCTTGCAACTTTTCAATTTATGCATCTAACAATTTTTGGAGCAACATAAAAACTTTTGCCACAACCAAACGGTTTCAAATCTTCAAAATCTGAGAGAGATTATTGTAGAGGGGTCCTACAAGACCCTATAGGTTTAGACTAAATATTCGTATGTGCCACCGACTCAAAGATACAATTTGTCAAAGTTTGACAATTTTTTGCACTTAGGGCTCTTTGTTCAAATAAAATGTTTCTATGTGCCACTAACTTCGAGATACAACCTGTTGTAGTTCAACAATTTTTTGCACTTAGGGCAGTTATTGGAATGAAATGGTACGGTGTGGCTTGAAATGTTTGGGTGACTTGGGAAGCAAAACAAGAACAGTCCTAGTATAACCCTGCCCACCCAAACATTTTGGTTTGACAGTTTGACCCACTGACAAACAAAACAAAAATTAGGCTACCTTGCAACTTTTCATTGAATGTACTTGACAATTTTTGCATCACCAAAAAAATTGTTTCTACGAGCTAATGGGTTCAAGTCTTCAAAATCCAAGAGAGTTTATTGTAGAGGGTCTTCATGTGACCCTATAGGTTTACAAAATGTTTGTATGTGCCATAGATTTCAAGAAACACCCCATCAAATTTTGGTCATATTTTGTACTTAGGGCACCTAAGGGAATGGGCTGGTATGGTGTGGCCTGGAATATTTGAGCGAGTTGGAGAGTAAAGCAGGTGCATGCCTAGCATAAACCCACCCACTCGGATGTGTTGGCCCATTGATGGTTTGGCCCCACAATGAAACTTATGCAAGATTGCAACTTTTCATTGAATGTGCTTAATGATTTTTGCATCACTAGAAAAATTTTTGCAATGAACAAATGGATTCGAGTCTTGAAAATCGAAGAGAGGTTATTGTAGAGGGCTTTCACATGATTGTGTATGTTCGAACAAAATGTTTATATAAGCCACATATTATGAGAAATATATTGTAGAGGTTTGGTCATGTTTTGCACTTAGGGCACTTAAAGGAATGCTCTAGTATAGTGTGACCTAGAACATTTGGGCGAGTTAGGGAGTGAAATAGGAGCATGCCTAGCATAAAAATGTCTGCTCAAACGTGTTGGCACTGACGATTTAGCACCACATTGAATATAACAAAATTTATTCAACATTGCAACTTTTTATTGAATGCACTTGACATTTTTTGCACTACTAGAAAAATTGCTACCACGAGAAATGGATTCGAGACTTGAAAATGTGATAGAGGTTATTGTAGAGGGATCTCGTGTGACCTTAAAGGTTTAGATGGAATGTTCGTATGTGCCACTCACTTTGAGATACAACTCGTCAAAGTTCAACAGTTTTTTGTACTTATGGTACGTAAAGAAAAGCGTTGACACTGTGTGGCTTGGAATGTTCTGGTGAGTTGGGGCGTGAAACAAGAAGATGCCTAAGATAAACCCACCCACCCAAATGTGTTAGAATTGACGGTTTGGATCCACTACGAGCAAAACAAAAATTAAGGCTACCTTTCAACTTTTCATTTAATGCACTTCAATTTTTGCATCATTAAAAAAATTGCTATCGCAAGTAAATGGATTCGAGTCTTCAAAATCTAAGAGAGGTTATTGTAGAGGGGTCTCACATGACCCTGTAGGTTCAGACAAAATTTTCATATGTGCCATAGATTCCAAGAAAGACCTCGTGAAAGTTTGGTAGTATTTTGCACTTAGATCACTTAAAGAAATGCGTCAGTAAGGTGTGGCCTTAAAATGTTTAGGTGAGTTAGGGAGTGAAACAAGAGCATTTCTGCCATAAATCTATCCACCCAAATGTGTTGGCACTGATGGTTTGACCCCACAACACACATAACAAAAATTAGGTTACCTCACAACTTTTCATTACATGCATCTACCACTATTTGGGGTATTAATTTTTTTTTGCCATGGCCAAATGCTTTTGAGTCTTTGAAATCTGAGAGAGGTTACTGTAGAGGAACCCTACAAGACCTAATAGGTTCAAACATAATGTTTATATGTGCCACTAACTCTGAGATACATCGTGTTAAAGTTTGGTAGTTTTTTGTAGTTAGGGCACTTAGGGAATGTGTTGGTACAATGTAGCTTGGAATGCCTAGATGAGTTGAAGAGAAAAATAGGAGCATGCCTAGCATAAACCCACCCACTTGGATGTGTTGGCATTGACAGTTTAGCCCTATGGCTACATTTTATCTAATGAACCATCTAAATTCGCTCTACTCTTTATTGTGTCAAGTATCGCCTCGTGATTAGACTCACAAACCTTCCATAGGTTGCTGTTTAATGATCTACCCCAATGTTTGATTAAATGAATGTTTGATGCCACAACAAGGTTAGAATAATGAAGAATCTTCTTGTGTCTCTCAAAGTCCTCAAACAACCACAAATCAAACTTCTTCATTGGGTACTTCTAAGCCATGTTCCAGTAACAACATTGATCATATAGGGTACTCAATGTTTTCTCCATCTATAATAGGGGCATCCTATTTTTTTTTCAACACAATGACACAAATAATAATCCATTCCTTCTTCATTTTCTTCAATTGCAATAACTGCACAAACATTCCTTACAACAAAATGTGCATTTAATGAAATGAATTTACTGAACAATTAAAATAAAATATTAATTTTATTAAATTTGCATGTGGATAATTTGCCTAGTCGGACTAGATCTAATATGTGGCCAAAGTCAATTGATGCTTCCATCTTTGTGAGTTGTAGTGTTGTCAGGAGATGATACATCTCAAGTAGACTCAAACGTCTTGTACACCATTTGTCCACCCAATCTTTTGACTCACACTCATTCCAGGCTTGATCTATACATGAAGAAAAAAAGCATAACATCTATCACTTATAGATACCCCATGAACCTACATTAGAGCTTCTAAAAGAGTGTAACTCACTCCATCTTATCAATATACAACAATCCTCATATTTTACAATGTTTGTATCATCTACCAACTAAAAAATATATGAATTGAAGACTTAGCTTCATTATTTGGACCTATTGTAGCATCACAGCAGTCGCCAATAGATTTCACATCTGCCAACTTTTCATTGTCTTTGTACTTTAACTCTTATGGTGCTAAGGCTCTTTTAATACATGCTTTTGCACCATCATGCTCCCCCTTTCCATGCCCGACCTCAGAGATTCCACATATGTCTAACACTAGTGATATTATGCATCTTGCTCAAATAATAAAACATCTAGGACTTCTTGAATTTTGATGCACAATTATCTGATGATATGATATGCTCACAAAATGATATGCTCTTACTAGCCAAATCACGGTAGAACATTTGAAAGCAACCTTGCACAAACACTATAGAATGTGTGTGATCATCATTGATGTAAAAATGATACTCCCTTAATATCTTCTTGTTGTCCTCTAGACTATCACCTCTATGAATGAATGCTATATGCATAAATATAGCAACTTGTGTAGAGTTGTAATACTTTAATTGCACCTCGTTATATGGTTGTAGTGTGTAGTTCTCTACAAAGTCAACAACTGAAACAATGGTATCAAGTGGAAATATGTCCTTCATAACTTGAATTGCAAGTCCAACCATCGAGCTCTATGAGTATGCCTTGCATACCATACACTATATTCTCATGAAAAAATGCCCATAAATTAATACACGAGAATCCTTTCAGTGACTAATTTACACCTTTTTGTGTTTGTGCCATCTTTTAGATTGTAGGCCATTGTCTTATATTTGACAAATTCCACTAGTTCATCCAATTGCATGTGTATTTCCATATATTTTCAAATTGATAAATATTGCATGCCACCACAATTAACACACGTGCCATCCAAGCATAAGTTCTTGTAAAATAGTTGACCTTGCACTTTTTCACATAAAATCCTAGATATGAAACCCCTTGAAGATCTAGGTGGAGCCTTTATGTTACATTCCCACAAAATGTTGTTAGTATGCAAATCTACACATTTATATGTTTATAAACATCACAATGATCAAAAAATTCAATATGTACTCTATAGCAACAACTTGTGTGTGTTTGACTTATTTTGCCTCAAAAAAGCCTTACCATTTGAAAATATCTTTGACTAATTTTAATTTCAGGATATATCTATTGAAATTTGGCAAAAAATGTGTTCAAGTCATATTCAAAAAATGCTTCGAATGTAGATCAATGATTTGACTATTAATCCCCCTCAAAACATATATTTAATTAGGAGAGACCCTTGTGTTATTCTTCCAAAATTATTCAATTAGGGATCTCAAGGCTTCAACAATTTCTTTATCTTTCCCTGATAGACTACTGTAGAATGCTCATAATTCTTTGTCATTTGGATCCTCCACTCTTTGATGCCTTCCCATGGCTCCCATTGGTTTGATTGCTTACTATTGTTGATGTAATGACACATGTGACATTACTATCTTTCATGTGTGAGGTAGAACTCACACTCTCATATGCACTCATTAGATTCTTTACAACATATTTGTCACTTGAATCATCTGATGCTCTTAGCCCAATAATATTCATAATGGGCCTAATTTTAGATTTCTTATTATTTCTTCAAATAGTTGACATCTTCCTATCTCATTTAACATCTCAAAAAATAATCTCCATATCCTCTTAGCACATCTTTGACAAGTACGCTTTGAAATTTTATCAACCATTGGTTTCAAAATATTAGCATCAATATCAATCAAATAATTAGGCTTTCTATGCAAAAATATAGGATGTGTTCTCAAAGGCAGAGTTGCCTCAACATTATAAATGCCAACAACATTAGGGATAGATGGTGGATGAAAAAGATGACACAACTTGAAATTGAGATGCAAAAGATGGCGCACATTCAACTTGAGATGTAGAAGATGGAGTGTCTCCAAATTGAGATGTGAATATTGATGTACTTTCAACATGAGATGTCGTAGATGGTGTGCCTTCAACTTGACTTGTTGTAGATGACATGCCCTTAACTTCAGGAGTCAATTGTCTCTTTATATGATGGTTTTGCATCTATTGCCTTTGTGATGTCAATTCCACATCTCTCTTACATTACATGGATGTTTCATGTTCCTCTTGAATAGGCGTGTCTTCTTCTATAATGTTCAATATCCTTCCTTCACAAAGTTGCCTTATTCTCTCTTTTCTTTGTATTCTTGGCTTCATGCTCATCCAATGGTATATTTTTTGGTTGTTTCCTCGACATGATGATGTATTCTACATGCATGCATAAGACTTAGATTTGTTCATAACTTCAATAGGGTAGTCATAGGCTCTTTAGGACAATAATATCCTTGTTGGGACTATCATAACTTCATTAGGAAAGTCCCAATGAGTGTAGGATAATAATAACTTCATCGGGAATGTCGTAATCAAACTATGATTTTGATCGGTACGTTAGGGCTACCCTAATAAAGCTATGATTCTCGTAGGTTCATTAGGGTTTCCCTAATGAAGTGATGACTACCCTACATTCATTAGGACCACTCTAATGAATTTATGACAATAACAGCTTCATTAGGCCAGTCCCAATGAATGTAGGACAACCATATATTCATTTTGACTATCCTAATGAACCTATGATAGTCATAGCTTCATTAGGGAAGTCCCAATGAAACTATGATTGTCCTTCATTCATTGGGACTGCCTTATTGAAGTTATGATAGTCATAGGTTCATTAGGGTAGTCCTAATTTATATAGAACAATTATAGATTCATTGGGAGTGCCCTAATGAACCTACATGATAGTCATAGCTTAAAATTGAACCCAATTTTGAGTAATTATTACCATGCATTTATCACATCGAAATTTTAAGCAAGGTTGACCAAATTTAAGTAGTATTCACATTCCATTTCATTGTCATTCAAAATTGGCAATATTTGATTTGTATGACCATAAGAATCAAGGACGGTCATATAGGTTCCCTAGGAATGTCTAAAGATCTTTAGGGGACTCATATGTTCTTAGGTGTGCCAACATGAACTAATGTAGGAATGTGAGATAACAATGCAACATATGTTCACTTATGTCAACATGGACCACTCAAGGTGTGCACATATCAGTGACATATTAATGAGGAACATGCTAACATAAACATAACACCAAGCAAACAAATACAAAAAGAATAAATCAAATGAAAAGGATTGCAACTGAATTGTGACAAGGTGACAAGCACAAAATGCATAAAGACAAATAGAATGAACCTTAAAATTTGAAATTCAATATTACAAATCACAAATTATGTCATGTTCTTTGATTTTTTGCTTCAAAGTCCTAATTTTTTTGAGTATTTATGCAACTTTCTTTGAATTCAATGTTGATTTATATGTAAATCTAATATGATTAGTAAAAATTATGAGAAAAATGAATCCATATTCTCAAATTTAAACAAAAAAAATCATAATAAACATTTGAATTCTAGAAACATGAATATATTATCTCATATAATCAAATTTGATCTAAACACTTCAAATTTTTGTCTTCTATATTGTCAAATGAACAAAAAGGTGGTGGAAAGGTGATAGAATATGAAAAATATGTTTGTGCAAGATGCCAACACCATGAAAAAACATTTTTTTGTCTAATAATGTGTAGAAAACATACAAAATCAGAGAATGTGGGCTCAAATGATGGGTCACATGCCTCTTTTTATTGTACCCTAAACCCTATACCCAATATACCCTAAACTTTTTACCATCAATTTTGTGCCCTAAACCCTATACCGATACAATAAACCCTATACCCTATACCCTAAGCACTACATCCCATACCTAGATAGGGGAGAGAGGGGTAAGATAGATAGAGGGGGATAAAGAGAGGTGGGTAATTAGACATGGATGGAGAGGTAGAGAGATAGAGAGGAGAGATAAACGTAAAGAGGGGAGAGAGATACATGGTGGGATGGAGAGGTGATGATCTAGAGATTGGAGAGAGAATGAGAGAGAGTGGGGGAGGGAGGGACAGATGGGGGCAAGAAGGGATGGGGAGATAGAGAGGAAGAGAGGAAGAAATGAAGGAAGAGACCTAGAGAGTAGAGGGAGGGAGAAGATGGGAGACAAAAAGAAGAAAGAGATAGAGAGAAGAAGAGATGGAGGGAGACGTAGACATGGGGGGAGTGAGAGACCTAGGGAAAGAGGAGATAGTAGGGGGAGAGGTGAGAGACCTAGAGGGGGAAATAGAGAGATAAGATGGGGGTTTAAGGAGGGAGGGGGAGATAGAGAGGAAAACATGAAGAAAGGAAGGGGGTACCCTAGAGAGGGGAGGAAGGGAGAAGAGGAGATACAAAAGAACAAAAGAGAGAGGAGTAATGAGGGACGTAAGGAGAGGTAGACATAAAGGGAGTGAGAGCATAGAGAAGGATGAGATAGAGAGGTGATGACCTAGGGACGAGAGGGAGAGAGAAGAACCAAGAGAAAGAGAGGGCTAAGGAGGGAGGGAGGGAGAGGTAGACAAGGAGTGATTGAGAGACCTAGAGAGGGGAGAGGTAGAGCGGTGAGGGAGAGATAAGAAAATGATAGAGAAAAGTTCACAAAGAGAGAAAGAAGGGTAAGGAGGAAGGGGGAGAGGTGGAGAGGGAAGGAAAGAACTAGAGGGGAGAGATATAGAGGTGAGAGAACTAGATCTTGGGGAAAATAGGTGAGAGACCTAAGGGGAGAGATAGAGGTGAGAGAGATAGAGGGAGGAAGGGAGGGGGGCAATGAGACAAAGAGGGAGAGATAATGATGGAGAGCATGTAGAGAGAGGGAAGCTAAAAAGTAAGAGAGGGAGAGAAGAGAGAGGGAGTGAGTTAGGGATAGAGATGGGGGTAAGGAGGGAGGCAGAAATAGAGAGGGAGAGAGGAAGAAAGGGAGAAATATATCAAGAGAGGGAGGAAGGGATAATGAGAGACAAAATAGAAAGAGAGACAATTACGAAGAGATGAAGGGAGAGAGAGACCTAAGGAAAGAGGAGATAGAGAGGAAGAGAGGTGAGAGACCTAGAAGGGGAGAGAGGGGTGAGATGGGGGTTTAAGGAGGGAGGGGGATATAGAGAGGGAGAGAGGAAGAAAGGGAGAGGATTTTCCAGAGAGGGGAGGGACAAGAGGAGAGACAAAAGAACACACACACACATAGAGAAGGGACACATATGTTGTGCATGTGGAGGTAGGCATCCCACTTTGAAGATCTTGACAAGTGTCATGTAATGACAACCTATGACAAATTTTATGACATATTGGACAAGTAGTTGAAGATACCTTTTGCATGGAGAAGGTGGGTGCCCAAGTTGGGTTATGACAAGTTGTAAGAGAATCAACTAATAATAGATAGTTACAATAGATTCTCTTATTGTTGTAAGTGTTGTAAGTTATGATAGCTGTAAGATGCATAAGAGCATCTGGCATACCTCAAAATAGTAAATTTTGGGTGCCCAACTTAGGAGGTTTCAATGGGGAGTCATTTGGAGATGTACATGTGCAATTTTCATGCTTTTTGATGGTTGAAAAATAGGGCCAAATATTTTGTACGACTCCATCTTGCTTCATTTAGAAGCTTCCTCTTGAGTGGTATTTCTCTATATAAGGTAGCCTTGGAGATTAATAGTTATGTAATGTTTGTAGGTGTTAGTCCACCCATAATTTTTCCCTTTTAAATATTCAAATTCGCGGGTTGCCTTTTGTGCCTTTACTTCCGTCGAGTCGTTTGTTCTCCTCGTACTTGAACCGTTGAACTCTTTTAAAAAAAAAGTTCGAATGATTCAAGGTTCAAAGCGCGTTTTAAAAGAGAGTCGTTTTTGGTCTTTGTCATCGTGCGAACAAGTGCGCTTTTGTTTGTGGTCATTGAAGTTTTGAACTCGTTGAACCAAATTTCAAGCGGTTCAAGGTTCAAAGTTCAAAATGCCTTTTGATGAGTCGTGGCAATGTATCGTTATATGACGAGCGTGAGTCCTTATGTTTTGAGTTGATATGCGATCTTGAACCTTGAACCAAATTTCAAGCAGTTGAAAAGGTTCAAGGTTCACGTTTAATAGTCCTTTTCTTTTGTCGCTCGCTCCCGGTGTTGTTTTGTGTGCCGCCCACTCACTATTATATTTCGTAAGTGAACTTGAATCGATGAACCTTTTTGTCAAACGGTTCAAGGTTCATGGGTTCCTTTCAAAACTAACTCTAAAGCTTTTTGGTGGAAATAAAAGCGGCGGAACAAGAAGGAATATTCCCTTATTCAGCAATTTAAAATTCTAAATGTGGAAAGTAATCATGAGAACATCAAATTACTTGTGTGGAAGTGATGGATAATTAAGGTGGTGTCAATTTGTGTCATTTCATCGTTACTTCGCACGCTTGGGTAAATCATGCTGAAGCGTGTGTAGCTCTAAAGATATTTATCCGTCCGATTGAAGGAAATGTGTATGAATTTATTTCCATATTTAAGAAGGTCACAACTGCCATACTTCAGTAAATTGGAGGCGCCGAAGGTAAAACCATCTCTATTCTCTGGAAGAATTTCCAGTTTTCATGGTGTTAACAGGTAAGTTCAATTGATTTCTCCTAAGTTGTGTTTCTTTGAGTTATGAGGTTTTTATCAGTATAGAAAAGGAAAATCTCTAAATTGTTGGGGTAGGATACTGTCTTGTTGTTAAAATTTCTTGGTTAAGGGGGTAGATAGTTAACATGAGGCCAATGCTGTCGAAGCTTGGTTGAGCCTCATGTCTAGTGAGTATTTTGCCGGAATTGGAAGACACTTCCTTAGTTCATGTAGATTGAGGGGATTTCCTGGAAAGAACTAAGAACCCTCAGACCGGTTCATTAATGGAAAAGATAGTTAAGAGTGCTCTTGTGGAAGCAGTTGCATTCTCGCTTGTTGTGTCGTGCCCAGATTTAGTGTTGGCATGCATGAATAGATATGACTCTGAGAACAGATGTATCAGAACCAGTGATGGTGAGGAGCTGGTCAGTATTAATAGAGAAACTGTGATGGTAGCAATGGGTATTCCGCATAAGCATGAGTATGAGGACTGGACTATTGGGAGTTCGTATGCCAATTTCTCCGAAAAGAAGAGCAAGTACAAGAGTGTAATTGCTAGAAATTGGCTCTTGAAGATTCAGAAAGGAGGATCACGGTTACCCAAGCCCCTGACTAGAGAGCACTTCATCACAGAGGTGCGGGACATTGTTATACTTTTGAATAGAGTAAAGGGGAATTCACATTCCTTCTACTGGGAGGATTGGATGTACTTTTTCATCCAAGTGGTTCTATCCGATGACATATTTCTGGATTGGTCTCAAGTAATTGTAGAGAGACTTCACGAAGGATTGAGCAATTTTGTGGGGATGACAGGGTTTTACATGTCTTTCTACCCTTTCTACATTTTAGCTTGCACAAGGACTACCTAATGAACCCTGGATTGATGGAATGAGGATTTACAATTTTTACCCTCTGTTGACACAACAGAGACATGTTGAGCAGATTGACAAGTGGAATGGAGTCTTCGCGGGGAGACTTGCCTTTGAGCTTCAGGGTGATGCAAACAAGAGAATGTGGGTTGAAGCTATGGAATTTGTGAGTATATATGGAAGTTTCTTTATCCAATTTCCTTGGTTTACTTACATAAGGGTAGGTGGCTTTGAAGGCAAACCATTCAAACTACCCAAGTATGCTTTTGATAGCTACGGGCTTATAGAAGTGAGCAGGCAGTTGGCCTACATAGATAAAAGATTAGGAGCAAAGGGCGAGTCCGGGGTGGTATTACCCGTTGAACTCAGATAATACAATTGCAAGTCTGTATCAGATGCCTTGAACCTGGAATTGGAGTTCAAAAGGATGAACCTGCAACCATATGTGGCAAGGCGAAAATTTGATAGCAAGAGTTATGCAAGGGAGAACCTTAATGTAGAGAGTCATTTTTGCCATGAACCTCAGATAGAGGATTATTGGGAGAATTGCAAGGATGAGTATGAAGTGAGAAAGAGACTGTGGTCTAGATTCACTTTGCAACAGATAACTACCATGAGGCTCCCAATTAATATATCTGGTGTATCAGAAGATACAGAGAGGGATGTTTTGGATCCTGAGTTTGATACCGAGATTGAAGGAAAACTGATTCCAAAAATTGACTGGAACAAAAAGGAAGATGACAGTATCCAAACAAGAACCTTCAATGTTGTCAAGAGAACTGAGAGATGGTTGAGGAATCAGAAGTTCAAGGAGGGACCCCACATGTCCTCACACGAATCAAGAATTGATTCACACATTGTGGTTCAATCTCTTGTTTTTGCCACTAATGAAGTTGTTGATGTTGCATGTGTTTCAAAGCCCGTTGTAGAGAAAATTCAACCTAGAAGGACGAAAAGGTTGCCATCTTCCGGTCTCACAGTTGCTTGAGTAACTCGGTCCATAATCAAAAAGAAGAGTAGGGAGCCCATCCTAAGGCAGGTTATTGTAGACTTGGACCCCAGTGAAGAGCTTAAACAAACAATGGATTCACAGGATCAAAGCAAGCCCGAGATACAAGAAATGGACACAAATAAAGAAGTGGAAATTCAACAGGATCCCATGAATACCTTGGTAATTGTTACTTCACCAGATGCACGAACCACTCTGCCACCTAAGGAACCTGCAATAGCACCAAGATGGCTGGAAGCCTCCATTGGGAAAAAAAGGAGTGTGGTGCCGGTCACAATTCCAATGGAGGACATGGTTAGCAGATGCTTGGGAAAGACATCAAAGCCAAAAAAGCTCAAAACACAAGCAATGCTTGACGTGGATGACACAACAGGTCACTGGACAGCCGAAGTTGCCAAACCCATTCCTGGAAGAGACACAGACAAGGCTACGAAGAAGGATTTCACTATGGAGAAGATAGATTTGGGGGTTGCTTCAAGGGCTATAGATGTTAAGAATCTGGAATCCTCCACGAAGAGGACAATTTCAAGGACTTGGAAAGATGAAAAGGATAAAAGAGAACTAAAACAAGTTGTCGCACAAATGGCTGAGTACATCAATGCTATCCACACCCAAACCCCCCAACCATTGTTGTAGATACCAGTGTCATTTGACCCTAAATCACCAGCAAACCAGAAAATACTAGATCAGGTTCAAAGGAACAAGGTAGTGATGGAGATGTTTAATAAATGGTTGGACCTGATAATACAACAAGGGTCAGATTATATTAGTAATCTGGTTAAAGTTTATAAGGATGCTGAAACTATGAGTAAAGAGCTTGAACTGGAAACAGAGTTGCCTAGGAAAAAGAAAGGATTAAGTCGGTAGCAGTCCTCGCATAGATGAACGATGTTCAAAAGTATGGAGTGATGAAATTCCTGGCTGAGAAACTGGTGGAGAACTTGGATGACAATGTGTTGTACATGTCAAGGAAAAACGTGGAATGGCACAATTCGATCATCAAGCAGGGCCATGAAGAATCCACCAAGCTACTCAAAGGATTGACTGACTTGATTGACAAGATGCAGAAGGACCTCAAGTGTATTGATATTCAACTCATGAAGGAGGGCACCAAGGTAATCGAAGAAGCTGCAAACATGACTAAGGTTTTTCAAGAAAGGATCCAGTTCATTCAGACAATAAAATCCTTGACCACTAATGACTTTTCAAAAGCGGCAAGGATTGAATCAATGCTCATTGTTTGTTCGGACCATTTAGAGGTTCACAAGGCGAAAGTTACACAGGTAAATATGGACAAAGAAGTGTGGAAGTAGAGGATCCTGCACATCGGTCTGCCCTATTTCCAAGTCATCTTAAACTTCTCAGCAGGGCACCTTGAATGGCGTGATTCCGCGGCAAAGCAGGACAAGCCCATAACCTCCTCTGCCACGGTGGAAGCCTAGCTAATCCGAAAATGAAATGTCAGCCTTTTAGTGGCTGCTAATTTAGTTTTCTTTTATGTTGCTTAAACGGTTTCTTTCACCTGGGTGAAAGTAAATGTTATTTGATTATGTAAAAACTATGGCCTGGTGGCTATTTAAGCTAAAGAGTTTGTCTTTGTATAGGTTCCGAAAACTATGATTTTGGGAGCAACAGATAAAATTTTGGTTTCTGATATGAATTGTTTGGATGATACAATGACTGGTTATCAATGAAATGTTGTGTTATCTTTGAATCTGTGCGTTCTAAGATTTGTAATCTTTCTTAAGTTGTTATGGGCACAATATAACTTGGTGACCAGTTATCTATGTATTTCTTCTCAGTTTAGATTTATTATTGATTGTTGGACGACTCACATTGTATTGATTTGCTTGATCCCCCTTGCCCTGTGAGGCATGAGAAAGTATCAATCGAGCCATTAGTTTTTGCTAAGTCCCTATTTTGTTTTTGAATTTATACAGCAAGTATGTTATAAATCAGAGTCTGTGAACTCTCCTTTGAATATTCTTTGAGACATTTTCCTATGTTGCAGTTTTGAAGGCGTTTATTTGTGTTGATGGATAAATGCTGGAGCCTTTCAATGCTTTCTGGTTAAAAGTGTTAGCATATCAATTGTATAATAAATTCATTGTAAATCATACGAGGAGCTACCCTCTAATGCAGAGGTTGAATTTTCATTAATTCTTCCAACTGTTGGTATATTTGTTTCTTTCTAAGGGGTAAAACGAAGTCATATTTTGCTTTAAGAAGATAATAGTTAAAATTTCAAGGAGACAAATTTGTTAACCAACAATAGGTAAGCGTTATGTTGTCGAAATCAATTCAGAGTGTTGTTAGATTTGTTGTTGAATCCTATTGAAGAAGCAATGTACTATTATTGTATTGTAACTCTTGTTTTAGTAATACAAAGTATTGTGCTTTTGAAGTGTGGGGTTTTGCTCCTGAAATGGTTTTCCCCACGATATATCTTGTGTTGTATGGTATAGTCTTTATGCATGTTCATTCTCTCCTTGTGAATGCATTTCTATTTCTATTGTAGTTAAAGATTGTAAAGAAGCTTTGCACCATCTCCCCCACTAAATTAATGTTAGGAAGCATATTTTGCACTTTAGCATCCTTTTAGATTACACTCATCAAACTTATCTTGGTCTTTACTTGCTATTATGGGACGAGTCGTATTACCCAAAACAATTTGGTCTAGATTCTAGTACTAAAAAATAGAGATCATTCTCTGCTTCCAGGTATTGTAGTTCTTGTCATTGAAGTGCTAATTGCCTTCCAACATGATGTTGGTCAACGACACCATCCCTCCTATTTTCCAATGACATGAAAAATGAGGTCAACTTAAAAAAAGTCTACTATCAAAAACCTTCAGTAAGTAACTCACACAAATTTTGAGGCGATCAACCCAAACATCAAAATCCTTGATTTTTAGTTGAAAAACAAAACCCTTGCAGAAATACATAAATGTCCACCAATTTTGTCAGAACCCTAGGTTTAAGCACAAATGCCCATGATTTTGTCCAAAAAATCACAAAAAAAGAAATTGTGGGAACCCTAGGCGCTCACTTTGCAGAGAACTCCTGAATAGTAAACCCTTGATTGCATAGGAAACACACCTAGATCGCGTGCAACATAGCCGAAAAAAGAGCAAGCCCTAGTTGCAGGTTGGAAAATAATAGAAAAATCTTGTAGAAGAAAACCCTCTTCGTGAAATGCAAAGAAGCCAACGTAGATTTTGCCCTAGTTACGTGGAAAGAACAGACACAAGTCGCATGAAAATACCCATGAAAAGATTAGAACTTGCAGCTAAAAAAATCAAAAAGAACTTTAGACAAAAACTTTGATCACGAGCAATAATCATTGGATGACCCATCCTAGGAAAATAAACAATGTCGTTGCGGAAGCAAAGTCGTCGTAGTATCTGCAAAATGACACCAGGGCTTGCCGAAAATAACCCAATGAATTCTGGCACAATTTTGTTCCAACAAACCCACGCAAAAGTCCTTAGAGAGCCTACAATTTTTCCGAGAAACCCTTCGCAATTTTCTAGTAGACAAACCCTTCTGCAATTTCTAAACAAAAACTTTCGATTTTTATTAAAAAAAAAATCAAACAAAAAACTTAAAAAGAGAATTCAAGAAAAAACCATGAATTTTCAAAAAAAAATTGTTTGAAAAAAAAGATGAAAATAAATTCCAAGTAATGAAACCACAAATTTTATTAAAAATTTGCCAAACAATTACCTTTTCTTTGATACCATGAAATGATAATTGATTGAATCGAATATTTACAAAGGAGATGATAGCTCCTTAAATAAAGATTACAAACAGAGTTCATAAAACAAAAATGGAAGATTGAAGAGAAATATTCTAAAAAAGAACTATGAAAAGGAAAGATCCTAAAGTAATTGATGATAATTACAGAAACATAACATAATTACTTTAATAGTCACATGTGAGAACTGGGTGTTTAGTACTGAGAATATCATTTCTCAAAAAAGGGGTGGATTAATTCATGTCAATGGAAGACCTTTATTCTTTGCACGGCTAAACATAATCTTGCTTTTCCTAAGTGTTGCAATAAATTTTGGGTTTACAGTGTCAAAGACAAAGCCAAGATAGACATGGGTGGTGCTATGAAGCAATCAAAGCCTGACGATTGTGACACCCTAAAGAAAAATGATCTTTGGAATTTGTTTGATAATGTTGGCCTTGCTCCCTTCTTCAATGCCATGCAAGGGTATAATCACACCTTGACTACCTTATGCAATTTCTAGATGAAGGGTAAAGTTACCATTAGAAGCATAAAGTTCAAGGTCACTCCACAGTTGATTGTCGAGGCAACGAGTCTTCAATGTGAAGGATTAAAGGTAGTTAAGAAGAGCTCAAGAGATTACAAACAATTTATCAAGAAATTTCGTGAAAAGGGTGAGAATTCGATTAGATTGTAAAATGGGTGTGATAGGTCTAATCTCCCTCCTCCTTATGCTTTAGTTAGCTATCATGTTATGTGACATTTTACCCTAGAAAGAAGGTATACTACTATGCACAACGACCACTTTCCCATATTAGACCATATTAGACACAAGGAGCATATCGACTTTCCTTTTTATCTTTTTTCATTTTTGTGCATTAATATAGAAAAAGGGGTAGCACCTTCTTTGCATCAAAGTCTTATCTTGGCTTTGTATAAGCATGTGTTTGATTTGACTCCCTATGGAAATAGATTGCTTACTCGAAATGATACCCTTACCAAAATTGAACTCATTGAAATCAAGCTCGATTATCTTGAGAAACCTAATGCCTCTAGGAAGAAAGTGTAAAGCTAACAAAAACCCTATTATGTCCATTGAAGAAACTGAACTCCTTAAAATTACTCCAAAAAAAAAAAGTCCTATGTTGCTAAACGTGGTCAATCAAAAGCTAGGAAATTGGACTCTTAAGACCACCGAACGCAAAAATATAACTATAAACTTGGAAGACCCCGACCAAGACAAGGGAGAAGAGGAGAACATCAAACAAGGGATGGTTATACAAGAGACTAATCATGATGGTCATCGATCTGCTAGGCTTAAGAAGAAACAAATAAGAAAGGAAAAAGACATTCAAAAGAAGAAAAAGATAATGAATTTCCTTATAATGAGGAATTTCTTCCCAAGATAGAGAATAATAGTGAGGATTTAAAATTTGAAGATTACAATGAGCAAGAAGAGAAGATAGAGGATATCGGTGGAAACAATGTTGTTCTAGAAGATGTGGATGAAGCTGAAGAAGATCAGGCGGAACAAGATATTGAGATCTTAGGAGAAAGGGAAGATGGTATTAGAAAAACATCTAAGGATCTCTAGAAGATAGCTAATGATAATGTGATATGGATGTTGACTTGGTTGCCAATCTAAAAGTCCAAGTGGTGGATTTGCAAGTCAGAATGAAGGATGTGGAAATGAATGCGGAAGATTCCAAAGCTGGTAAAAAAACTTTGAAAATGCTATAAAAAAAATCTTACCATTATCTCTGATGGTATTATGTGCAAGGCGATGATGTGCATGGTTTCTGGTAATACCAAAATAAAGAAAGAGCTCAAGAACTATGCAAGGACTAGTGAGGACAAACTGGATGACACTAAAGGCCACAATTCTTCACAAGATGACTTGAAGGATAGTTTGCAAGAATTGGCAAAGAATTGGGGAATCATCTTTGGCCCTAAGGATTAAGACTTTTATGGCTATATTTCCTTTTTCGCTCTTTAAATGTTGGTGGCTTTTGAGCCATTTTAGTAGTAATAGTTTACTTTATGCTATCAATTTGGATATGGATTGTTTTACTTCTAAGACTTTCTTCAAGCCTAAGTGCCTCATTTTGTTCATGGTTAATAGGTATATTGCTAATACAAGTACCAAGTTATCTATTTTGATGCCAAAAGTTATTTTTGTTATTAATTATTTTGATTGTATAAGGGAGGCTTCTCTTTGGGTTTTGGTTGTTTTTGGCCTGGTTGATGTTTCTCTGGGATAGTTCTTTGAATTGTTGTTTTTTTCTCTAGGATCGGGCCCCTCTCCCTACTTATAAAATAACAAACATCAAGCCTCTCCAATGCATCCTTCATATGTCTAATCAAGAATCCATACATCCCATACCATGCTTCACATATGCACTCAGAAAGACTTAATAATATGATAGCCCATTCGCTTAGCCAACCTTAACCATTGAGCATGTGATTGCTTATATAGACATAAGCTCACACAAATACAACCAAGTGATAAAGTAAAACCCTGTGAATACAATACCATTGACCCCTCATTTAATATTGGGTACTAAATTTTCACTTTAGTAATATTTCCCCAAATATTAAATTAAATACATTTTCCCAATGTGAAACCCTACATTAAATATATTTCCCAATGTTACAACACATAAGTGGCCCGAAAAATGTTAACTCCTAGCAATATATTAAGGGGTGCAAAGGAGAGGCGAGTGGGGGGCTGAAGTGAATCAGTATAAGAAAAACTTTTTCAATTTGTAATTTTAACAATCATAAACAATAATCAAAACATCCACACAAATAAGACCTAGCAAATTAGAACACAAGATGCATAAACGATTTACATGGGAACCTTTGTGGCAGAAAACCACACAAATATTGCTTTTATAGAAAACTTCTTACAATTTTGTTGGCACCAACCCACAAGAGACCAATCCCCTCCAATGAGCACCAACTCAACAAAAGACACCAATCTTTTTGAGTAAGAGACTCCAATCTCCTGAACTTGCAAAATATAAGGCACCAACCTTCGAAAGCAAAGTGATTATAATGTATCTGCCCTAGATCCCTTAACACAAATCTGCCTTGAAATTCTGCTCTAAAACCCTCACTCAGATCTGCCATCAAGATCTTCAATAATTGTTCATGAATCTGCTCAAGTATATGATGGATATTTGCTGCAATAAACCTTTCTTATGCCCTTCATTCACAAGCAGGTCTGCTCTAAAATCATAATAACATTGCAATAAATGGCTGCACAATTGAGTCTCAACATACCTCTCTTTCTAATCATGACAACAATACATTTGACTTTCAAAGTATTGCAATATGCTTAGTTGATACAAATATTGATGTCATTTTGAAAGTTCTCATAGTAATGCAATACATAACAAAGCTAGCATGTTATATCCCAAATTCTAGATAGTAATAATGACACAAGATTTGTCATCTTATACAACACCTTAGTGTGCAATTTGAGTATCTTTGCACTTAACTCATAATAGCTAGTTGGAAAAAGGTAGGCTTGGGCCTTTTTAAATATTTGAAGATCAAATCCACACCACAAATTGACTGAAGTTAATGAATGAATGGAACTGCAAATCAAATTCAAACCCTTGAAATGTGTGATGATGGTGAATTTATTTTCTTTTGTAACTCTTCACATAAATATCATTTTGTACACTTATCATTACATTATAAACAACCTGTCAAAATAAATCCAAAATGAAGATGAAAAATAGCACATTTTTCACCATTACAAAAATAAATAAATTAAAAATAAAAAGTGAATAAAGAACCACCTCATGATACCAATTACATAAATATTTAATTATTAACAAATATTCATGAACAAGTTTAGAAAAATGTTTAAATTATAGTTTCAATATTTGTTGTCTGGGTGCTCATTACAATCGTTCCTATCACCCTCATCATCATGATCAAGATCCTTGTGTTTGATGCTTGTCCTGACATGAAGTCTATATTTAAATCGTCACATTTCACAGCTAAGTAGTTTACAAGACAATGGTATTTTTGGCAGTATGCAGCTTGAACAATACATAATATTAGCTTTGGCAAGTATCTTAATAGACAGTATTCAATGCAACATAGGCTTTATACAAGAAAATATGTATATGTTACCCGAACAAAAGTGCATGATCCAGTCAACTCCATAAAACCTCAAAATGAAATTGTCTACTTCTACCTACATAAAATATTTTGTTTTTAATTATGTTTACCTCCCTGTTATATACACTAAATGAACTAGAATTTACTGCCACAACAATGCCAATGAACAGTGCTGTTCCAAAACATTCAATAGCACTGGGATACAAAAAGCAAATCTTTGTTGTCATACTATCATTGTCTTTGATTGGTGTTATCATTGACTTTGATATTAGCTGCAGTTTCATCACAAACAATCTTAAACTTAAGAACCTTGTGAAGCTGACAAACATTCTTGATATGCTTCCTTGGTGTCTGCTTAGAATCAACTATGTACTTTCCTGCAAACAAGTTTGCTTCAGAGGGCCCACTTTCCTCGTGTACTAAGGAATATTCTTCAGCTGCATCATCATGTTCAATGAATCAGCCACCTTTGAACGTCTAAGTGACCAAGATTTTATCTAAAAAGTTTAAGAATCAAATCCACAACATAAACTCTCTAAATAAGGCAGCCATATAAAAGGAATATAAAGTCAAAAAGATTTATGCATGGGAACACCAATACAGGTGGTTCCATGAGTGAATAACAAACAGGGCTGCATAAGGAACTGCAGAGAATACAGGTACAGAGCACTCGATGCAAATATGCAGCTTGAACAATACATAATATTAGCATTACAAAAAGTTCTGAATATCTAATGAATATAAATTGCAAGAACAAAAAGAGGTATACAAGATCACTCCATGTGTACAAGTAGTAATATCATTAAGGACTTAGTAGGTGGATACCATATATTAGTGGGTTTGCTATGTTCATTTTGACTTTCAATTAATCAGTTTTTTTTTCAAGGACTAACTAATATGATGTGTCAAAGCTATATTTTTCATTTCAAGCATTTATATAATATGAAAAGCCTTTTTTTGGTATTTAGTACAAAAGATTTTCAATTTTAAAAAAGTCTACAGCTTATATGTTAAGTCGTATATTTTGATATATTTATATGTCATCGTATAGTTTATTATTTTCTTTCTATGTGATTTCTTTTAAGAAATACTATTTTTATAAATAACATCTATTTTAAAATTTTAAGTGATTCTCTAATTTTAAGTACTCTCACAAATATTAAACCCCACTCACGGTGACTCAACTATTATGTCCTCTCTAAAAGAATTAAAAAGGATATATATTATATAAAGAAGCTTCTGTAGAAAAATTTAAAGAAAAGAAGCTTACGAGAAAAAAGAAATACACAGAACATTTAACAATATAAACTTCACCCATGCAACGACATATAATATTTAAGAATTTATGAGAAAAAAGAAATACACAGAACATTTAACAATATAAACTTCACCCATGCAACGACATATAATATTTAAGAATTTATGATAACATTAATAAAATATAATAACAGCAACTAAGATATCACTTAGCTTCAGTTGAGAATGACTCCTGATCAATAAATATAAACTTTTGCCTATTACATCTATGATAGTGTTTTCGCAACAAGAGACGAATTATGGAATGATGTCCTCAGGATAACAGGTAACAACTTCTTTCTACATATGTGGAGGATCCAAACTTTGAGTTGACTTGCATTTACACATCATATATACCAATATGAGAAGGAACATTTAATAGAAAAGCAATTCCCCAATGTCGCAATATAAGAAAGAAAGAAATATTTAATTGAAAAGTATTCCCCAATGTCACATACTGAATAAATTTGATCATATAATTACTGAGATTTGAATTGTTGTTTGTTTTAAGTAGAGCTAAACTTTGCCACAATCATGACAATGTTAAGAAACACTATTTAGTGTGAGGCTTTTTTCAATTTGGATTGAGTTTTTAATAGCATTTTTCCTTGTGCTCAGACTTGATAAACGTTGAACAAAATAAGACACTTAATCTTACTCCCTTTGTTAATGAGATAACTACCACAATGTCATGGACGGCAAAGAGGTAGAACCTCATAGCAAACTTCAAATTGGAAAATTCTCATAGAGAAATGCATAACTCTATTGTAACTATGCTGCAATACACGGAGATAACTGGTTCAGTGCTATTATGCTAATAGACTAAGTTGCCGGTTCCGGTTCCGATTCGAGCTCAGATTCGGGATTCAGGTTCGTGGGTTCGGCAAATATTTTTGGGGGGTTTTGGGTTTCGTTAGTACAAAAACATATAAACATTAAAAATATATACATATATGCAGCAGTAGTTAAGTTCAAAATACACCACTATGCTAATAGTCAGATAACATTATATTATATGAGAGTGGGAGTGAAACCCTCAATATTTATTCAGTGAATTAATATTGAGGGTTTCACTCCCACACTTATATAATATAATTCTCTGTTATGAAAGTGAAAAAATGTACAAAAACTGTCTAAACAGTTATAGCCACCACCAGTAACGTACCTAAAAACTAGGCCAAAGTGTAAGTTTAGATGAAATATCAAATAACTTCAGAAAGTCCATATCACACACTCTAAATCTTTTGCAGAGGTAATCCATAAATCTGTTAGTGGACTCAAATTTTAAACTAATATAGCACAAATTTTACCTATAGTATCCATGCAAGATTTATGAAACTATGGAGTGATGAGCAAAAATTCTTGAACAGCATCTAAGTTGTTCTCAAAGCATTTATTGGCCCATATTTTTGTATTAGAGCAACTGCTGCGAACACACAAATCATAATTTGAAATTCATATATTAACTCATTGTGCCATTTTTGAATCATATTTTGATTGTGAAGCTGAACATGGATCAATGTAAGAAAATTCATGTACCCACCATTATGAAATCGACCAGGTCTGATGCTACAGAAAATTAGAAAACACATCATTGAAGAAGAAACTTATATGTGCCAAATATTTCACATGCTTCCTAGAAGGCTGAGAAGAATATCCCTTTATATGTGCCAAACTCTTCAACGTCCTAAAATGACCACCGTAAAACAAAGTGAACCTCTTTAATAAGTATGTGGTGTTTTTAACCAGCTAGAATACAAAGCTGATTTAATTTATGTAAAAACATCTCTTAATTTTTTAAATCAAGGGAAGGATTCTGATTTGCCATTCTTGGTGTTTATAAGTTGAAAATGGCCGTAAATGTGAATCTAAAGAATGAAGAGATTCCTAGTCTTCATATACAATGTATATGGAGTTATAATCTTATGTATCGGCAACTCTTTTAGCAATTTGCTTTTTATACTCAATTATGAGATGAAACTGCCAGATCTAAGAATCCATTTTAGGTACCTTTTTTCTTGAATATTAGATTGTGGATTCAAACGTAAGGCTAATGACCAGTACAAAACTGTTTACTTACCAGGGATGTGATGTCTCCATTGATTAAGTGCTTGAGCCAATGCATAGAACTCTTTAGCATGCGTTTTATTTGTTTGATTTCAAAATGAGGTTTGAAATGATATAGAATTCAGCGACCTCCAATTTTAAGAACAGCATCTATCACAAAACCCAAAGCATTCGATTCTACCTCAAAAGGCTAATGGAAATCAGGAAGAACAAGCACTCAAGCTATCCAAAGGGCACCCTTGAGCTGCTGAAATGTTTTCTGTAGCTGCTGCACTCAATGATAAATAGTTCAGAATGGAGTGTTGATGAAGTTGCCTCACACTAAGAGAGAAATGCCAAACAATTATTTTCTAGAAATCCATAACACTAAAGAGGCTTTTTAGGACTTCTGTATTTGAAGTAAGCCAATTGTTGAAAACCTTTGACTGTTTTGGGATCTGCGTGAATGCTATGTTCTTTAATAGGAAAATCCAGATACTGAATAAAAAATTTCTCAAAAAAGTATTTCTTTCATTTGTCCTGAATGCCACATCTCCACATCAGCCCAATCTGATGGATTCTTAAACAAACAAAATAAATAAAAGAAGGCATATTGAAAGAATAGTTTAAAACGTGAAAGGAGGAAAAAGGACGTGAATTGATCTACGGGGGACAACCTTCATTTATGCATAGAGGGGTGCCCGATGAAGAGAGCAGCCTGTACAATTAAAGCAGCATGGTGTCCATGGTGTATTGGTCAGAAAATGGAAGAAAATAAAGGTGCCAAGAATTGATGAAAAACCCCACGACCCCTCCATAGTCAATTCCACTTTCAGCATTTTAGACTTTTTGGAAGATTTAAACTTTTATTCTATTCGTCCTATTTAGCCGATTTTGCGAACTTCGGCCAAATGAAGGATTTGGCGAACTGAGATGTTTTCTCATTTTTGGACTTTTAAGTCATTTTCGCCTAGTTGCGCGACTTACAACTCTTTGTCATTTCGGCCTTATGAAGGATTTTGCAAGTGGTCTACGAATATCGGCCTAGATAGTGCTTGCATGATTCGATTCCTTAAATGATTTTCGGGCTTCATAGACCTCCCTGCGATTTGAAATTGGTTTTCAGTTTGAATGATTTCGGCTCATGATTATATCGCGCGATTTGTATATATTGGTCATTTTTGGCCCTGAAAGCTCCCTTTTCACGATTTAGACCCTTGCTTTTCGACTAAATGACCTCTTGAGCGAACTTAGTTTTGAACTTTCTAGTTCAATGCCCTTTGCAAATTTTGGGTAATTAGGCCGAAATGTGAGATTCTGGGCCCTCTTCGCTCGCCTTAGATGAAATTAGGCATTTTCATGAAATTTGTGATCTTAGAAACCTGGCTACTTTATCTTGAATGTGTGATTTGGCGTCTTTAGCCAATTTCGGCTCATTGGCTTACTTTGCGCGATTTGGATCCTTTTGCACAATTTTTCCTTTCTCCAGTTTCAGCTAAATGACCCCCTTTTTCTGCAAATATGCCTTCAATTCACCATTGTCGACCTATTGGGAGCATTTGCGAGTTCTGGTGTTTGCGTGGCCTTTTGACAAAGAACGAATTTCAGGCCTATGAGGAGTTTCACACGATTTTGATCCTTCCCTCCTTTCTTGCAAAGTCAATGAAACTGCCGACTAAGGGAATTCGGGCCTCTAAGGTAGATCGTGCGACTTAGCCCTCCTTCCAATTTCGGCTTACTAGCTGATCTTGTGAGATTTGCACCCTTTTGTAATTTTCGTCTTGCAAGCCGATTTTGCGAGATCTGAATTTGCATTTCGACCTACTTAGCCGATTTCAAAGCCTTTTATCATTTTCGGCTCAGGAGGCGAAATTGTGAACTTAACGCTTTGGATTTTGGCGTAAGAGGCAATTTTGGACCTTTGCACGAACTGGATTTCTATGCTTGGGATTTTTCCATCAAATGTGCGATCTTAACTCGCCAAACTACTGCTTCTACCAGGCAGACCTTCAAAAACAAAACAACAGGGTCCCCTGAAGCAGGACGGGGTGTGCAATAGGCACAACACAAACTATACAGGCTTCCTAGGTATCCAACAGATAAGATGATTTTACTTGAGCTAGTGAGACAACTTTTGGAGTATGATTTCCTCCAAAAGGAAAAGCATAGAACGAGGATAACTCTCCCAATTGCATTTGGCAAGACATTGGAGGTATGCCACACCGCAGCCGCAACAAATTTAGTTATTGAAGAACTAGAGTTCTATTGCCTTGGAACCTCTTATCACAAAAGCTCGCACCCTTGTTGAGCTATCAACTCAACAACCTTGTGAAACATGGAAACAACCCCAAAGTGTGGGACCTTGCGCAAGGGGGTTGAATCTTCGAAGAAGGCCGGCTTCCTTCTCAATCCAGGTGCAAGTGTTGAATCAACTCAACACTTCAAAACTAACTCCTAGGCCTTTCCTAACAAATTGCAGAGGTAAAGGGAAGAGAGAAATGCTTGAAATAAAAGGGAGGTGATGCACCAAGAAGAGATTGTTCCTCTCCCTACCCAAAATGACACAAAGAATCAACTGAAAAACCCAAGAGATGCACAAATTTCAGTTGTATGAGTGACCCCAATGCATGTATGGAGGTTAGAATTCGTTGAATGCCAAGAGGGGAGAAGGATTCCCACAAGTCACACTCAGAAATAAGTTAACACAACATAAATGAGAGAAGAGCCACAAAACATACACCTATGATGAAGGTAAGAAAACATACACAGCATACATAAGTCGAAAGAAGGCAAGAATGGTAATTCAATTAATTCAAAGGCCAAAGGCCAAACTTACAGTTGCAAAAATGCAAAAATAATTGCAAGTCTTCAAGAGAAGAGAAACAGCATAGGAAAGCTCAAGGTAGCAGGGAGAGAACCCTTTACAATGAGGCTTAACAGCCTTATATAGAAAAATGGTTACAACAATGATCATAACCCCTGCATGTCAGTCTGGGAGTGCAGGGAAGTGCATGTACTTGGCTTCTGTACATGCAAGCAAACTAGCCATGCCCACAAAAGGCAACCCTGAGAAGGTGGATTGACTGACCTTCCAAAGTCAGAGTATGCAAACATGACATAAGTCACCACAACAAGCATGGCCACGTACCTCCCTTGATGGAAATCCTGCCAAAAACATTAAATGCACCCCTATGGCTCCACAAAAAAAGGTGCATAAGTCACCAAAACAGTCGGAGCATTTAAAGCCTTGAGTGTCGATCACGCCATCCAGAAGTGTTGTCAGTCGGAAAGAAGTCCGAGGACTTCAGAAACTCGGGTTCCCGCAGTGGAGAAGACAAAGAAAGAACTTCGAAACCTCGGGGTTCCGGGGAAGAGGAAAGAGACACAGCAGGGAACTTCGAAACCTCGGGGTTCCAGAGTTTCGGAGAACTAGAAAAAGGCTAAGGAAGGAACTTTGGAACCTTGGGGTTCCGAAGTTCTGGAGAAGGCAAGGGAAAGGAACTTCGGAACCTCAGGGTTCCAGAGTTCGTGAAACTAAGGAGGCAAACAAAAGGTGGAACTGCGCAAAGGAACTTCGGAACCTCGGGGTTCCGGAGTTCCGGGGAAGGGAAGAAGAAAAGAAAGGAACTTCGGAACTTCGGAGATCTGGGGAAGGGAACGGAAGAGAGAGAGAAAGAAAGAGAGGAACTTAAGAAACTCGGGTTTCCGGAGTTCCGGGAAAAGAAAGGAGAGGCAGCAAAGGGAAGGAACTTCGAAACCTCGGGGTTCCGGAGTTTTGGAGAAAGAAGAAAACGAAGAGGGAACTTCGGAACCTCAGGGTTTCGGAGAAGGAAAAGCGAGAGAAGGCAAAGAGAAGGAACTTTGGAACCTCGGGGATTTGGAGTTCTGAGGAAGGAGAATAAGGAAGAAAAGGCCAAGGGAGGAACTTCCTTCGGATAAGGCGACACTTCACACTTCATGATTCTTCTGCTTTCTCCTTGATCAACTAGGGCAGCGCTGGTCCATGGATCGTATCTCTTATCGGTTCTTACTGATGGACCAAGGGTGTCATAAATGACAACATTTTTGGCAATTTCTACGAGATGCTTGCCTGCTCAGCATGAAGTCCAGAAGCCTTGAGCATCCATTGGGCACTTAGTCATTGAAAGACCCAAAACATGTGTGTGCCATCACTTGGAGGAAAACTAGAACCTAGAGCACACACCCTCTTAAGGAGAATGCGGTAGGTGCACAAGCACTTATGAGAGCAAAACAACTTCTAGTCTAATATTTACAAAGTTATCAACACCCTCTTTAGAAGCAGGGCTTGAGATGAATACCATTCATTGGGATTGGAAGAACTTCGCCATCAAGCTTGGAGATATGAAATGCATTGGCCTCCTTGCAACTAATGATGACATATGGACCACTCCAGATAGCATCAAGCTTGGAGTGTCGCCCAACTTTGGCTCTGCCTGCATCCCACTTGAGAACTAGATCTCCCTCTTTGAAGACCCTATTAGTCACCTTTTCGTCAAAAAATTTCTTGACCTGCTCTTAATGAGTCTCAAGTGTATGCATAGCCTGACTTCTAACCTCCTCCGGCTCCATCCGCTCAACTAGCCTTACTTTCATGGCATCATTCTCTGTCAATTCCAGCTGATGTGCTAGTTCAAGAGAGGGTAACTCTAGGGAAGTTGGGAGTCTTGCTTCCTTCCCATATACTAGCATGAAAGGGGAGTTACCAATTGCCCTCTTGGATGTGATCCTGTCAGCCCATAAGGCTGTCCTCAACTTAGTATGCCATGCCCTCTGATTGTCTTCAATTGTCCTTTTAATTATCCTGATGAGGTTCTTGTTGGAAGATTCAGCTAAGTCGTTACCTTGAGGGTAATAGTTGGATGATGTCTTCAAGTATACACCATGCTTAATTGCCCAAGAACTGATTTGGGTTCCAACAAATGCCCTGGCATTGTCTGATATGATGGTGGAGGGGACACTAAATCTTGTCACAATTCCATTAAAGAATTCCAACACTGAGGCCTCAGTGGCATCCCTCAATGCAACTGCCTCTGTCCACCTAGTGAAGTAATCTGTTGTGGCCAAGATCCACTTATGGCTAACATTAGAAGGTGGGTTTATCATGCCAATGAAGTCTAAACCCCATTGGGCAAACGGTTGATCTGCTTGGATGGGATGAAGAGGTAGGGTAGCCAGTCTTTGCTTCCCAGAGAAGAGAGCACATTTCTTGTAATTCTTCACCCATCTATGTGAGTCATTGAATAAGGATGGCCAGTAATAACCAGCCCTCATTATTTTGATAGTCGTAGTCCTTGCAGAGAAGTGGCCCCCTGAAGAGCCATCATGAAATTCCTCTAACAGTCTACTGCCTTGGTTTTGCTCGATACATCTTAGTAAGACTCCATTAGAGTCTTTTCGAGAAAGAGTGCCATTCACTAAGACATAGGGAATGGACTGCAACCTGAAATGCCTTCTTTTGGTCCTGTCCAGACCTTGGGGGTATCTACCTTCGATTAAGAAGGTGGTCATGTCACTTACCCAGCTGAATTGAGTGTTGTTGTTAGTTGGTTGATCCTCTTGTAACAAAAGGGCGACCTCTGAAGTAGCCTCAGAAGATGAGACAAGCTGTTCACATAGGCCCCTACCTCTACAAGCTTGTTGATCTTGATGTTGATATTATACTCCATGACCTTGGTTATCCACCCAGCCCTCTTCTCACTGATATCCTTGTTTAGAAGGAAATCTTTGACACTTGCATGCGGAACTAAGAGTTGGATCCTGTTGTTGGACAACATGTGTTTGAACTTTTTTAATGCCCTTACAACAATGAGGACCTACTTCTCTACATAGCTATATTTAAGCTCATAGTCCTTTAGCTCCTCACTAAAGAAAGCAATAGATTGCTCCAAATTGTCATCGTTCAACTGTGTTAGGACAACTGAGATGCTGAATTCTCCTCTGAAGGTATAGAGGATAAAATCCCTTTCGTAATTAGGATTGACAAGGGTAGGGGCCAGAGCAATTGCTTGTTTGATCTCTTCGAAACTGGCCCTTCCCTCCTTGGTCCAACTGAAAGCCAAGTTTTTCTTCAACATGGAAGTGAGGGGTTTTACCATGGTGGCAAGGTTGGGAATGAACCTCCTCAAAAAGTTGATCCTACCAAGGAAACTTTGCAATCCTTTCTTGTGACTGAGGAGTTGAAGAGAAAGAATAGCCTCCACTCGCTCTGGATCAATGGTCAAACCCTCCTTAGATACGATGTGTCCTAGCAATCTTCCTTGATCAGTAGCAAATACACACTTGCTAGGGTTCAAGGACACGCCATACTCCTTGCATTTCATGAAAACCTGCTCAAGATGACCAAGATGGTCAGCTACATGCTTCAAATAAACAATTATGTCATCAAGGTATACAAGCACAAACCTTGCTAATACACCCTTGAAAGCCATGTCCATTGCTCTTTGAAACATGGCACCTGCATTGGTTAGCCCAAAGGGCATTTTACAATAAGCATAGGTACCTGTTGTGACGTTTTCACACATCGCCCCATTGCAAATGGGGACCCCTTTTTTTTGCTTTCTAGGGTTTGTTCTTTTAGGGTTTTGTCTGTTAGCCTTTGCATTTTGAGTGTCGCCAAGGGGATCACCTGGATAGCAGGTTCTGCTTGAGTTAGGTCAAGTTGATGAGTGATGAAGTCTGGAATGTCCTGAAATTTGGCTAAGTTTGAAAGTCCTGATCCTGAAATTTGGCTAAGTCTGGAATGTCCTGATCCTGAAATTTGACTAAGTCTGGAAAACTGAAAAACCTCCAAAAACTAGATTTTGCAATATGACTCTTGGAGGTCTGAAACCACTCTCAAACATCCTGAAAGTATATATGGAATATAACTTTTCTTATACTTAAATGTTATATTCCATAAAATTATCCTGACAGAGAGTTCAAAAAGTCAAATTTCGCTCCTGAACCTTCCAGAGGGTCCAAAGAGAATTTCGCTCCTGACCCTTGCTGAGGGTCCAAGGCGAAAAATCGCTCCTGACCCTCAGAGAGGGCCCACAGCGAGAAATCTTATAGGGGTCATTGCTAGCCTTATTTGGTCGATTTGAGAGGTCAAAAGCATGGTGAAGGATAGGATGAGCACAATGAAGTATCCAGACTTGATCAAAGATGATGAATTGAAGGAGTTTTGCCCAGGAAAGGTAAAATCGCTCCTGACCCTCAGAGAGGGCCCACAGCGATTTTCTTTGTGTGCACATTTTTGGACCTTTCTTGGACATGAATTTTTATTCATAGCAAAGAACAAGACGATATCTCCCTTGGCAAAGTAATTTTTAGATGAAAAGTGAAACATTTTGGTCCAGGTAGCAAAAATCGCTCCTGACCCTCAGAGAGGGTCCACAGCGAGATTTTCAAATATGCATTATTCTTGCAAGATCAAAGTGATTTTATGATTGGAAGGGATGAAGGAAAGCATGTTCTATCCGTTGAATATAATTTGGAGGATCAACACAAGAAGAAATCAACCCAAAATGAAAAAATCGCTCCTGACCCTCATTGAAGGCCCACAGCAAGAAACCTAATATGGGAACTTTTCATCCAAGTTTGAGGAAAGCTAAGGTTAGGCATGGGTTCGAAACAATGTTTGAAAAGCCTTGAAGTGAAAAGAAATTGTTGAGAATCAATATTTTGAAGGCAATTACAAAAATCGCTCTGGACCCTCAGAGAGGGCCCATAGCAATTTTCCAGTTTTCTCTCCTTTGTTTGAAGAATTGAGACAAAATCTTGCTTGGACAGGAGGAGAACATGATGTGTTATGCCTTGGAGGTGATTTGAAGATTAAAAGATAAAGGAATTTGCCTAAAACCTGAAAGTCGCTCCTGACCCTCACTGAAGGCCCACAGCGAGATTTTCAAAAAAGGCATGTTTTCTTCAAAATGGTGCTAAGGCAAGGTTAGGACAAGGAGAAGAGACCTCCGAGAACATGATGAATATTACTTTGCCTTTGAAACTTGATGATTTTGGTCAGAAAATGAAAAATCGCTCCTGACTCTCAGAGAGGGCCCATAGCGATATTGTTGAAAATCCTCATTTTACCTTGCAACAACAAAGCAAGTTTGGATGAGATGGATAAAGGAAGGATGTTGCTTAATGACGAATGAAGTTTCAATGAAAAATGATGAAGAATCAAGCCTAAAATCAAAAAATCGCTCCTGACCCTCAGAGAGGGTCAATAGCGATTTTTCAGGATCCTCTCCTTTGTTTGAGGAATTGAGACTAGATCTTGTGTGGATAGGAAGAAGAGATGATATTTTATGTCTTGGAAGCAATTTGGAATCCAAAAGATGAAGGATTAAGAGCAAGATTGAAAAATTGCTCCTGACCTTCACTGAAGGTCCAAGGCGAAATTGGTGATATCCTTCATTTTTTATTGAGCGTTGATATTCCTTAAAATTCACCAAGTTGCTAACTTTGAGGCCTTTGGAAAGGCTAAATCAAATTCGCATTAAATTAAAGGCATTTTAATTTAATAAATTAATTTTTAGGCCTTGAAATAATAAAAAATCCACCTTGAAGGCATTAAAATTAATTTTCAAATTT
Source organism: Cryptomeria japonica (assembly GCF_030272615.1). NCBI lineage: Eukaryota > Viridiplantae > Streptophyta > Pinopsida > Cupressales > Cupressaceae > Cryptomeria > Cryptomeria japonica. The sequence continues at coordinate 731,340,451 of NC_081407.1, read as the reverse complement.
TAAATGAAGGTGAGCGCTCAAATACATTTATTTGCTTTTACAAGCAAGTCGGCCTTCTTTTGAGGGGGATTTTATTTCATTTTCATTTCCCTTTTGGCAAGTCGGCCTTGGAGGGAATCAAGGTGAGCACTCTATATATGGGTGATGCTTTGTTCAAGTTTAATCATTCATTCATCCTTTCCTATGTGTGAAATTGGAGAGCTATTTGAGGAGTGAAATCCAGAGGTTGAAGTGCGAATTGGAGGAGCGAAATCTAGCTAGAGTGGAGCGAATTTCTACTAAGTGTTGAAGATCAAAGAGGGTGGAGTCTATTCTTTTGAAGCTAGAGGAGGCGCAATTCATCCAAGGGAGAATTTTGATTTAAATTTTGCCTAGCAAAATCCATTTTTTGCATCATTTCTTAGAGTTTAATACTCAAGAGGAGGTATGGCAAAATCATCTTGACACCCTTGTTTAAGGTTTAATTTTTTGGACATTTGTTTTGGAAAATCTAAGTATTGCAGGGTTAATTAGGAAATGATAACTCAAGATTTATCATGAAGTTTCCTAATTAAAATCTTAAATCTTCCTTTTAAGTTTAATTTCTAAACTTCAAAATATATTACTAATTCTGAAATGTTGTGTAGGTATTAAGATGGCAACTCCAAAGTCCGGAGGATCTACAAGTCGGCAGGTTCTCATCAAGGACGATCAAGCAAGGATAAGAGCGACCTCCTCCAGTCTAGCATCGACAAGGACGACCTTCTTTGGTCAAGTATCATCAGGAATGACTTCTTCCAATCCAGCATTCCAAGGCAAGGTACATCAATCATCCTGCACATCAAAGACAAAAGAAGTTAGAGCAAGGGTTCGTTGAAGGAGCAGATAGTTCCAGGAGAGTTAATTAAAGCTAGCTTCTCAGCAACATCAAATTGGCATCAACCAAGTGTCAGACGAGTTGGCATCCTAGTCATCACTTCTCCAGTCAGTGTGGTCCACCTCAGCATGTCCAGATTCAATGTACCTAACTCATGGAAGGTGGCACAAACTTCGATGTACCTACCCCAGCTATCCATTGGTCGAATTTTCCAGAGAGGACATGTGTCCAATTAATACAATTTTATCATTGGTCAAGCATTAAATGTTATGTAATGGTTGTAACAAACCCTAATTAGGGTTTTCATTGTTGAATCCTGGCCATTGATCTCAAATTGATCTTAGCCATCGAATTGTATTTTGGGCACTATATAAGCCCCGACTCTTCATTTTGTAAAGAGTTAGAAAGGAGTTAGTGAATAGAGAGTAGTTAGAAGGTGAATAGTCAGTTGATAGAGTAGCAATTAGAGTAGAGTAGAGGGAGAAGGCAAAGATTGTTGCCAAGATGTTGTTGTAAAAGACTTGTGAAACTTCATTGAAGAAATGGTGAAATTTATGGGTCGATTCGACAATTTGGATGGTCTCTATACTTCTCATATTTGATTTCATGTTATTAGATGAGTGGAAGAAATGTGTTTGATGGTGAAACTCGTATATCCATACTACTAGCAGTTTGTTGATTGCAGACTTGCCTTGTGTAGTCAACTGGAATCATTCAGCTTAAGCTTAACTTCAATTGTTGCTTCTTCATTGATATGCATCAACCTGATGGTGTCTATGCCTGTAGTGATGATTTGAACATCATAAAGCTTTCTTTTGAAGATCGCACTAACCTTGTGGAGATGGTCCTGAGATGTCAAAACAAGACCTAGTTAGAATTTCATCAAAGATCATTCATTGCTCTTACATTCTTAGTGTTAGGATTAGATCCTTTCCTCGCCCTCGTCTATTTTCCTTTTTTCAAATCAAAGCCGGTAAAATCTTGTGTTCCGGCAATATTCAAAGCAAATCAGACGTTCAGTCATTAAGTGTAAGTCCCCTTGTGATTCCAGCAAAATCACATCATACCACAGAGAGCTTATCCACACGTAGAGATCCTACAGCAAAGAACCTTGAAGTCACCCTGATTGATCCTTTTCGCAATATCTTCAGCATTCAGAGGCTTTACTCAAGAGAGGATAAGGTACCCTTGGGTATTTTATTCTGTGTTTGATAGTGTACAAAATACACGTCAACAATACCCCATTTAGTAGTAAATGCAGTCTTGTGTTGGTCTGATTCTTGGACCAAGATCTGATTGTAGCCTAAATACCCATCCAAGAATGAAAATCTTTCCAAGCCACTGACCTTTTGGAGAATCTGCTCCATAGAGGGAAGGGGATAGTGATCCTTGAGGGAGGCTCTATTGAGGTCCCTAAAGTCTACACATAGTCTGATTTCCCCATTCTTCTTTCTTACAAGGACAAGGTTGGCCACCCAGGAGGAGTGCTTGATAGGGAAGATGATACTGGCTTCTATTAACTTGGTCAACTCCTTCCTCATTAGTGGCTCAATCTTGAGGTTTATTGGCCTTTGCTTTTGTCTAACTTGCTTTGCATCCGAGTTTAGCTCTATAGTATGCTGCGCTAAGCTAGGGTCAAAACCTTTCAAGTCTTCATAGGTCCAAGCAACTATGTCATCATATTTTTGGTAAAGCTCAACAAAGGCCTCTTGCTTGGTGGAGGAACACACCTTGCCCAAGTTTAAGGACCTGACTTCGGCGACAACAACTGGCTTGTAATCACCCCTCTTTGCAGCCAAGTTCATCCTCTTCTTCAACTGATCATCCGAGTTGAAAATGCCTTCCAAGGTAACTAGACCTTTAGGCAACTTGTTGGAGTTGAGCTGCATGATTTGATCTCCATATTGGTCTTGCAGCTTAGACTGATTTTTAGCGGAAAATTCTGCTTTATTTTGCAAGAAGGTGACGATATGCTGATCGCTTTCGAACACTTGCCAATTTACCTGATTGTCTAGGAAACAAGCCTCACAACAAGCTTGATGTGTTGCTCCTTCTCACTTGCAACATGCGCTGGTATGTCGAGTTGAGCACCAACCGTTGCAAGCCTATCAACATGCTTGTTCTGACTTCTAGGAATGCTCTGGATATTGAAAGCCTCGAATCCTTCAATCAAATCCAAAACCCTGTGTTTGTATGACTTGAGTAGGTTGTTTCTTGCTACACTTTGGGCTCGGATGTGGTTAACAACCAACTCACTATCTCCAAATACTTGCAAAGATCTAATCTTTCTGCTTTGTGCAAGTTGGAGACCTTGGATCAAGGCTTCATACTCAGCGACATTGTTGGTGCAACCAAATTGAAGCCTAAAAGAAAAGAAATATTTCTCCTGCTCAGGAGAAACAAACATCACACCGGCACCTGCACCATTCTTGTTTCTTGAACCATCAAAAAACATGTTCCATAACCGCTTTGAGTCTCCTTGTGTCTTGATGAGGTTAGGGATAGGAGTATCCTCTTCATGGATACAATAGGTGCGAAGCCCAATCTCTTCAGTCCCAGCTAATGTATCAAACTAAAAAGCATTGGCCCATTCATCCAGCAAGCAATTAGGGACCTCTTGCAAAAGAGTGGCAGGTTCACGGACAATACACTCCTCCCCCTCTTCATGCAAAGTGCAATTCATGTTTATAGGGTTGGGGGTGTAGGGTTCAATGTGGTTTTGGGCAATGGGCTCTACCCTTATGGTGACCTTGGTACCATACCTTGTTCGAAATAGCATGTGGGACCAATCAGAAGACAGGTACCCACCTATCTTGGCGGTGAAGTCTCTAGACAGGCAGATAGCAAAGAAGGCAGGGATGTCGATAATTGATGCATCTTGCAAGATAGTGCAACCAGGGCATGCATGCAAGGTTAACTTCAAATTTTTTACCACCCCTACTGTCTTAATAGAAGTGCCATCTAATTGGACCACCCCTTTGGTCACAGGTTTGTATTCTATGCCAAGAAGATCAGCTACCTTCTTAGGCATGACTGAGCTACTAGCTCCTAAATCTATCATGCAATTGTGAACCAAATTATCTCCTATGATTAAGGAGAGATAGAAAGGGGGAGGCTTGCTGATCTTGCTTGAATCTTCCTCCTCCTTGGGTTGCACCAAACTGGTGGAGACTGCCTTTCCGCTAACTATTGCCTCACCACTTGACTGATCGACGTCCTTCAATGCCTCCTTAAGCAAATCCCTTTGAGATGGGATTGAAAGGGCCTCTCACATAGTGACGTTGAGGTTGGCCTTCTTCATTTGATCAACTATGTTGAAAGGGACACCAACTAATTTTAGAGGACCCTTTGAGGCTACAAGGTCTACTTTTGCTCTTTGGACGACTTGGGCCTCTTCCTGCCTCTTGCTCCCTTGCATGGTACTCTGGCTTGTATCAAATGGTTGCACAACCTCTCCCCCAATTCGTCCCAATTGTGAATGGAGCTAGACAGCAACCCTCTATACCACTGCAAAGCTTTGCCTTTCAAAGATGTGGCTAAGAGTCTGACAGCAACATCATCCTGAGTGATATTATGGACGGAGCAGATGTTTGCAATGTCTTGAATGTGCTCAATGGGCGTAGTAGTTGTTTCATTAGTGAAGTATGGTATACTCTTCAACGCAGCCACTGGTATGTCATTCCATTGGGTCAAAATGAGAGGACTCCCCCCATTGAAGGTAACAAAAACTTGATTTCTAGCCATGTGAAACAATGGTCTATTGATATGAGTGGTGGAAGCCTTAGACCGGAACGATCTTGTGATTGGATGGGTAGAATGAGACTGGGAGATGGAGTGTTTACAACCCTGACCTCCCTAACTGGTGATTATGAAGGTCTACCTCTCCGCCTTCTAGAGCCCGAAGATGAGAGTTCTTCGAATTGGAAACTACCTCTAGAAGACGCCCTTGTATGAATTCTGGGCATGAAATCAGCAACCTACTTGAGCGAGAGACTAAACTAGTGAGCAGAGACTTCGGAACTTCGGAACCTGGGGTTTCCGAAGTAGCGGACCTGGGAACTTCGGAACCTGGGGGTTCCGAGGGTTGAGATGGCTTCACTAACTTCGGAACCTGGAGACCTCATGGTTCCGGAGTTAGCAACAAGTCATTTACAAGGGACTGGTCTTGTGAGCAGAGTCGCCAAGTGCTTGAAGATGACTGCCTCTAAAGGTTGAGATGCCAAGAACAACACTGAATCCTTAGCATGTAAATCGAATGAAGTCCCACCTGGTGTGCCAAAAACTGTTATCACAGCTTGCACCCTTGTTGAGGTATCAACTCAACAACCTTGTGAAATTTGTGCATCTCCTGGGTTTTCCAGTTGATTCTTTGTGTCATTTTGGGTAGGGAGAGGAACAATCTCTTCTTGGTGCATCACCTCCCTTTTATTTCAAGCATTTCTCTCTTCCCTTTACCTCTGCAATTTGTTATGATAGGCCTAGGAGATAGTTTTGAAGTGTTGAGTTGATTCAACACCTGCACCTGGATTGAGAAGGAAGCCGGCCTTCTCCGGAGATTCAACCCCCTTGCGCAAGGTCCCACACTTCGGGGCTGTTTCCATGTTTCACAAGGTTGCTGAGTTGATAGCTCAGCAAGGGTGCAAGCTTTTGTGATAACAGAACCTATAAGAGCAAGGATCGATTTGATCCATTTCAGAATATTGTAAAGATCAAGGGAGGAAGATTCACACACATAATTGACATCGAGGACTATTGGGCTAATCTTATGGATGAGCATGCTGTTAGGAAGAGGATGTGGTCTCGTATGTCACTAGACTTCATGAGGAAGTGCAATCTTTTCTCCACTCCAAATCAGGTTCAGGATGATGGTGACCATGCCCACCCACATAATTGACATCGAGGACTATTGGGCTAATCTTATGGATGAGCATGCTGTTAGGAAGAGGATGTGGTCTCGTATGTCACTAGACTTCATGAGGAAGTGCAATCTTTTCTCCACTCCAAATCAGGTTCAGGATGAAAAGGACAAGCCTATCTTGTCGCCCAGTTGGACGTAGCCTAAGATGGTGGATTTGAATTTTTGATGAGAGAAGTGAATGATTACTCCAAGGAATGGGTTGACAAGTACATCAAAGAATTGAGGAAGTTGAATGTCACCTTTACCTATGAGAAGATGAAAGATGAAGAGTTGTCTCTCAACGATGATGAGAGAACAGTTAGTAATGTAAGGACACATGAAGATGAGGAGAAGCAAGCTCCCAAGAGAAGGAAAGGTATGCCTGGAGAATCACAAGCAAGAGGCAAGGAGGTTGTTAGTCAGAGTCAAGAAAGAAGAAACATAAGTCTAGCACTCCTCAATCCACCATGAGTTCCTCGTCAGTGAGAGAGAATGATATGACAGAGAAGGACGATGAGCCCAGACGGGGTTCTGATACGGAAACCCTACCAGAGAATAATCGAGAGTTACATGCTACAGCACAATCGACACCACATGATGATGATGAACAACAACCGAGATCTCCTACAATCTAATTGGAGGTCAACTTGGGCAACAATGTGGTGGATTTAACTAAGGATAAGGATATAGATGATAATGTCATTTCAGCCTTGAAAGGACTTGATCAGGACATGAGCCTCGAAGATGGGATGGAGATTTCTACTATTCCCGATTGGTTGTTGCAGAGCATAGAGAAGAAGAAAATGATAGAGGTACAACCTATAGAAGACATTGATGATTTCTTAGCCAGGACAAACAAAGGGAAAAGAACAAAAGAAGGCTAAGGTGCTCTCTAGGATTGCTAGAAATGATACAAGTGTGCGCATTGCACAAGTGGCTGTCTCGATGGGTGAAAAGACCAAAGATGAGATCACTCCTATGGATTATCAGATCACCGCGATTGACCTTGGACCAACTACAAAGAAACAAGAGTTCCAGGAACTTGATGATACGGTCAAGGCAATCAAGGCGCGATTGGATAGGACTATTGAGAAGAAAGATATGCTTGACAATGAGAACAGAAGGCTCAAGGAATACATTGAAGGGATGAACTCCCAAAGGCGTGAGGATCCTACTTTTGTCTCACCTATCGCCATTGATCGTGGGTTCCCTTTCAACTATGAGGCAGCAGGGAATACACATTTAGAAGTTGGAAAATGGATCGAAGATGTATTGAAACAGGCAGATGATTTCCTAGCTTAGTTTGTCCAAGCATTTGACAAGGCATCAATGCTCATATTCAGGATACAATATATGGAGGGAGTTTGGGATGATTTCCAACCTGTGCAGGAGAAGACATTTCCTCACCTCGAAGTGTTGAAGCGAATCTTGATGCCTACATTGATCCATGAGGGAGTTGTGCATGCAGGTGATGTTTATGATTTTCAGGGTTGGTATTGTTCTTTGGCTATGCGGAAGTCCGCTTATGATCATGCAAGACAAGAATGCACAAAGATGGAAGGATCAATACAAGAGATTCAATCAAAGATCCTTACATCTATTGATGAGTTATTAGGAATGGATGTTCATGCATCCAACAATTTTTTAATTTCCCTGCTTAGGAACACTAAAATATATCATCTAAATTGAAACATATTTAATAATTGAATGATCAAATGAATAATAAATTGTTGGATGACTGAGATTGATTATAAGTTTCTTGAGTTTCAAATATAAAGTCTGATTACAATCCTTTGGTCCCTGCGGGAATGGTAGACGTTGTCTCTGATCATTAATCTTTTACTTCCGTGCGTCTATGGTGTACAGGGGAGGAATCGCCTCATTTAATGGTCTTCTTATCAATCTGCTATGGATCAAATAGATAGCCAAAACTTATTTCCACCAATCGATATTAGTTACTTAGCACTATTCCAATATTAAGATCCTCTCACATTAATTCTGACATATTTATCAGATCAAAGATAAGATCGTAATATATTTGCTATCCTGATGGTCTGAAAATGCATGGTAATTTTATGTTGTGTCTGTTATGTTGAGATGCTTGAACAATCACAAGGTGCTGTTATATTCGATATAACAATTTGGGTATTCAACAAACTTGGTGATACTTAGAATGATGAAGTTGCTGTGTCTAATCTGAAAATGTATTCTGGCAACAATAATGGTGTTGTCTCTAATGTATATTTAGATGCCAGCAACCAGATTTGCCAATGAGACAAGTGCTCTGTCTAAACAAATTCAAATATGGATAAAGAGATAAAAGGATTCCCATTCCCTCCTTCGATGCCTCCTCGAATGAGATGATAGGATGCGCTCAAGAGATATGTCCCATGTCTCTTCAAATGCACATCGTTTCCATTTATGCAAATCGCATTAGTTGATTATATAATTGTTCTAGTCGCTGCCTGTAATGTCCCCTTTCCAGTTGTTTCGGAGAATTGGGACAATTACCCAATTTTATCTTCTTATTCTATCCGATAATTGCAATTAGAGTCAAGTAAAGACATCACAAAAGATATCAATTGCCAATTCTGACAGAGATATAGGAATATGTACAAGACCGGTATTCGATGAATAGAAGTGTCTGGTATATACTGATGGAAATGAGGCTTATCTGATAAATGATTGTTACTTGCTATGATATTGGGCCTTCGGCCTTACTATCTAAGCGCTAGTTGTGAAGGTGTAGGCAATATGGTTGATGCGGTTTCTGATCAGCCTTGAATGCTTGCATTAATGGGACTGCCTTCTCTTGATATTAAATGTAATCCTTGTGTTACCGATTCTTGTCTTTAGGTCAATGCTCTGCTCCAACTATTCAATCGGATATATGTCTACCGGAATGATTGCTTGCTGTAATTATTCTATGTATTATAACAATTTCCAAAGCGTTATCCTGATATGTACTGCTGGACTATACACGTCCAGAACCACCCATTCTATACGTGATGATCCGTTCCAGAATAATCCCCCTTGAATGCTAGGTTGAACCCCTTTTGTACTCCCCCTTGGGTTTGAAGAGACACGACCTTTCCTTGGGTTACATTCGCTTATATACCAATCACATTATCTTACAATACGTGGTGTTCGTCTCTTCATATATCTACAACTTTTCTCATATTGATCAAAGCTTTTGTGAAGTATTCGTTTAAGGATGTGAATCCCATCCTTTCACCCCTATAATTGCTTATTTATGAATTGATTTTGCTTCTTTATTAATTTCAGTCATATGTAAGCTTATTCTGATTAGGAGCCGGCTTCATAAATGAATAAAGTCTTTGATACATCTAACAGATTATTAATGTTGAACAATGTCTTTCTTCAACTTGTCCATAATATGTGTATAGGACTGTAATAGCCATGTGCATAAACTGATCATACTCAAACAGCTGTCAACTTGCCCAATGATGATGCGAGGCCCTATTCTTTGATTGCAATGTAAGGATGGGGACATTACACTGCCATCCACAATTGATTATTAATGATCTCTTAACAACTGTTGTTATCATCATATGATTAGTTAATTCAACATCCTTGATTATTGGTGAGAATATAATTAGGGGTGTCACGTCTTTAGGTCGTTCCTTGACGCTAACCAAATTGCTACTTAAATCGATACATTTCATTATTCTAATTGGTCTTGTATAATTCTCCATTTTCCATGATTGAGCTTTCTTTGTCTACCCAATGTTGCTAATTGATAATGTGTATGCTTGTTGTCCATAGTCCCTTTCTTCTTACCGGATGTTATCCCTCAAGGATTCTTATGGTGATCGATCTTCTGATCATATATCGAGAGTATTGCCTTTATAAGAATCAGAATGCAATGAGTTCATGGTTGCCGTCTTCTTGATCATTGTCTCCAACTAATATTTGCCAATGCTTACCAACGTCTTAGTTGCTTTACTGATCTGCATATCATACCGTTACCTATTAATCATTAATAATCATGTGTATGATCGATATTCATGATCATCGATTGATTATTGCTTGGCTTTCATTCTTCATACGAACTTCCATTCCTATCAGCACTTGGGAATATTTATTACTGATTCCTCATTCGTTGATTGTCTTTCCATATTGTTTCCTATTGATCTTGTATTGATTCTTATTGTCTTTAAGTTGAATGGGGACATGACAAATTTACACTTAGAAGAATTGAAAGAAAGGATGAAGTTTGTTTACTTCAATCAGTTAGAATCTTTGAAGAAGAGTCAAATTGATGATTTGGTTTCTCTCGTGGTTCACATCCATAATTTACAGAAGCTTATGCCGGATTGGGAAAATGTCTTTGATGCTTGCTTAGATGCCTTGGATGTGATTGATGCGCAACAAGAAGCTTTACCTAGCATCACCATGGAGGAGCTCAACTCAATCTTAGCTAGATTCTTGGAGTATGCAGCTAGAGTGAGGAACGCAGGATGGAATCTTCTAGAAGATTCCTTGCTTGATGACTAGGCACCATCCTATTGGATCTCTCTTTTTTGTTATGCAAACCATAATTAGGGTTAATTTAGGGCAGCCTTGGCAAGATCTTGGCCCTTGATTCTAAATGAATCCTGGCCATTCATTTCATTTGAGACTATAAACCCATTTGCCTCTCATTTGTAAGAAAGATTTTTGAGAATTGTTGTCTACATGCTGCAAATTTGAATATAAATCATTGAAGTGTGGTGGTTTTGTTTAGATTTTGTATTCATTTGTGGTTCTCATTGCCTCCAAAGTTTAGATTAGAATTTAGATTAGGATTTGTTCCAAGTATTTTAGATTGAATGAAAGAAGTGTTGAATGCATTTGAATGAAATTCGTATAATCCATACCACTAGCTTCTTGCTAATTGTAATTTCGCCTTGTGTGGTCAACTGGAAATTGAATTGAACTAACTTCAATTATTGCACGTCCATTGGTATGCATTGCCTTGATGGTATTGATGTTGATGGTGATAATTTGAACATCTACAAATTTACCTTAGATGATTGCACTAAGCATGTGTTGAATTGTTCTTTGATGGTGAAAGCTTGCCTAGTTGAATTTCATTGAATCATTCACTACGTCTTGCATTCTAGGTTTTAGATTAGAATTCCTCAACCCTTATTCCTTTTTGCATTTTATTTGAAAACCCTTTGTTAGATTAGAATCGGGAGCTATAATTGCAAAATCATTCGAAGCCATTGGCAACCTATCCTCATTCATCATAAGCTTAACAAACCCAAACAATTACGTAAGTCCCCAAGTTAAAACAACAAATCACATCTGCCATTGAGTTACCCACATGTCAAGAACTAACCATAGAAACCTTGGAATCATCTTAGTTGATCAGATATTTAGCATCTCAGGTGATTTTGTTCAAGAGAGGGTTAAATACTTTGGTATTTTATTCTATGTTCGATTGTGCCTAAAACACACATCAACACCACCTTTGATAGTAAGCATAAGTGGTGGGATGGAGTTGTCACCACTATGGTGATTGAAGAGATTATGAAGTCGACACTTCCATGCTAGAACAAGAATCTTGGCCGATTAAGTTGGTACTTGTGAATGTTAATTGTAGTGTTTGTGGGGCAGATATTACACTGAAATTTAAGTGAACATGTTTGAAACAACTGATCTAGCTACTATTTAGTATTTTAGACCAATATGTTATCAAAAAGTCTATTATGAGTTTCCCCAAATATGGGCGAACTATATCATTGATGAGCCTCTGGGACGTGGCTGAAACACTATCTCAGACCATACTTTGTTTTTTCAAGTTGTTTTCCCTACCCATGTCTATCTGATTTTACCCAAATGAGATCCTTCCAGATTGAGTAGTGGGTATCGGCTTTAACAGTAATCTTGTTCAATGCTCAATAGTCAACGTACAACCTATATTTATTTTCTCTCTTGAGCAAAGTTGAAATGAGCAAACCACAAGGAGAAGTGCTCGAATGAGTCTATTTTACCATCATCAATTTTCTACAATTGCTCCTCTATGTATGGAGTCTTGACGAGCGATACATGATATGTAGAAAATTTTGGTAGTAAAGACTCTATAACCAAATCAATATTATCTTAAGGTTCCTCAAACTTGCAACCATTGACTACTGAAAACAGTGATTTTGTCCGAATGCAGAAAATGAGAATTCCAACATATCAAACAACCCTGTGTGTGGAGTCTCCCAGACTTCTATTTGAAGACATTAGCAACCCAATACAAGGGGATGAGGATGATTGGTGGTATCGTAGCAAGAAGGTGCAAAGCAAGCTGAAAGTAGAGGAATAGACTTGGAGAAGTTGTGATTAGAAATTACATCTATACTTGTCTAATCAAGCAAAACAAACTAGCTGAAGAGCAATTGCCACTACCAAAGTGAATTTTTGCCTATTCCAAGGTTTTCTTAGGATAAGACTTGTGTTACATCCTTTCTTCCATTTTCAATCTTTCATTTTCTGTAGATAACTGCACTTTAAATCATCTGCATTGAACTGTCATTTGAAAACCCAAAGTAGTATAGTAGTTCAGTTGTTTGGTTCATTAGTTTCTACTGTAAACTTGGCAATAATAATCAGTTTAGATACCCCTGTACATAGTCAATACGCAAATAACTCATAAATGATCACATTGGTTGAAGCCCCCACAAGCCTTTTCTAGGCTAAACTTTGATGGTGCCTCTAGAGGTGATAGAGTTTAGCTAGGCCTGAGGTTATCCGAGATTCATCTGGATCCTTCTTAAAAGGTGGTTATTCCTTTTTGGGTTCTAAAAACAACAATGAAGCAGAGTGGGCAACAGATATTGAAGGCCTCCCTTTGGCCTGTACCTTGGGCTGTATATGATTCATTGTGGAAGGTGACTCCTCTATTGCTCTCCTAGGCTGAGTAAGGTGGATTGTCCAAATTCCAAATGTATGAGTTTGTTGGACGAGGATTTGTCATTTTGTAAATCCTTTAATGATATAGTTTTTATTCATTGTTCCTGAAAGCATAATAAGGCTTTGTATATTTGAGCCAATCAGGAAGTTGATCAATCCCCATTGTTGGCTTTGGTTAGCGAGTGGTTGGAGGTGTGCAATGGCCTTGAAGCTCTCTTAGTTTCTAATTCTCCTACTTGAGTTTGTCATTGGGATCCCTTGTTTGTGTTTTTGGTTTTTGTTGCAGTTTGGTGGTTGTGTTCTTTCTCAATGGTGAAGTTTGGATTATTTGAAACTTTTTTTAAAAAGTGGAAAAAAAAAATCCAAATTTTGGTTGACTATTTTTGGCCATCCATATGTCCTCCACAGCCACATTTGCTCACTATTGTGCATAGAGGAGGCTCGCTTTGTGTGGCACTAAGAAGACATTCTACCTCATTTTGTGCGTGCATCCAATGGTGCCAAATCTTTAAGAGTCTTCAGTATGCCTTTCTTGGCAGATGTTTCCTTCTGGATGTTTTTCTCTTTACTTTTTAGTATGTCTGTTGGGAGTTAGTGTGGTGTTTGTTTGTGTGTTCCTTTGGGTGTTGGCTCACATGCCTAGATGTGGGGCTTCTAAGAAGCCCAAAGATCCCGTCAACAAGGGTTTGGTATAAGATCGTCATTCAAAACTAGTTTTCAATTGTCTTGATACAGTCTTGCTAAACTTGGTAAAATGTATTCTCGGTCCGCGTGGAATTGGTGATGCAAGGGCTGCAAGGTCTAGATCATCTATTCTAGAAGATATTTAGAAAAAAATTGGAAATGATGCCAAACCGAGAGATTTGGAAGTAGGTGGTGTTATTTGATATAAAGGCTTCTTCTCAATTAGGGTTTATGGAAGCAAATGTGTTGCACTCTTACCAAACTCAATGTTCATACTTTCTTTTTCATCTGTCATTAAGAACATGGTCACAGTGTTTGAACCAAATCCAACTTGTGTTTTCTCAATCAGCTTACAAAGTCATTCATGTCAGGGTTTTAATCATTCAAAATTTCAAACTAACAACTATCACAAATTGTTAAAGATGCAACTCTTCTGAAATGAAATAAGATGAAAAATTGAAGCTCTAGTAGCAACATCAGCAACAGGTAAGGGCAATCATGGCGCAAAAACAAGAGTAGATCAGCTAATAAAAGTGGTATAAAGAACTAAAATCTCCACCTAGGGTCTTGAAAGTTAGTGCCATGACTTATGTTTTCTGCCTCAAAGTTTTTGGCACAGGATTAGAGTGGTTGAGCCACTTAAAATTCTGCCTTGACATGGATGAGCAATATTTCCACCCAAGGCATATGGAAAAGGTGTGTTGGTTTATGAAGTTGACAAGTGAACTTGGGCGCACTTTTTTATTGGCTAAGGCATTTCAAAATTCTCCCTACCCTTGTTGAAAAAGTGGCACAAGTACAAAGAAATTGCACCAGCAATGTGAAGATGGTTTAAGTCCTCCAAAACTTCACCCAAGTTAAAAAAGGGTGGAAAAGTAAGTCATGCACACATCTATGATGGTTTTACCATCAAATAAGTCTGCCTAGCATGTGTAAGGCAGCAATGGTCAATGGAAATTCTGCCCTGCACTAGAAACATGGCAACGACAACCAAAAATTCTGCTCAAAGTTACAAAACTTGGCATGAATCATAAGAAACTTTGCCTCAATGTTAAAAGCGGAAAAAATGGCAAATTCAAACTAAAGCTCCAGCTTGTAAGCTTGGGATTACTTTTCCAATGGTCCAACAATCAAACTATTCTGCCCCACACTATGAAAAAGTGGTATTAAAAGAACAATATTCTACCTCACAAGCTAGGCGCACTTTTATGTTGGCAAAACCATATAATAATTCTGCCTGGGTTTATGAACATGGCAACATTGATCAAAATCTCTGTTTGAATTTTTTTGACAAGCTAAGGTGCACTTTATGAGTGTCTTTGCCACATGACATCTCTGCCAAAGTGCAATGAGTGGATCTGGGCAAAAGGGGCACACAACTTTAGTGGTTTAGCCATTGACATATGAAATGGTAATTGGATGCTAGATTAATGAAAATGAAGTTACATGTAAAGACAATTACATATCGATGTTTCTAAATGAAACAATTGATAGAAATAGAAACTATCTATTACAACTAAAGAAAACTAAATATTCCCAAATGTTAATGGTCATCCTATCAATTACACCAAGTTGCCCCCTAAATTTTAGAAACTTGTTTGAGCTCAAAGACTTGGTGAGGATGTCTACAATATAATCCTCAGTTGGAACATGCTGCAACTAAATAGATCCATCTTCTACAAATTGGCGAATGAAGTGACAATGAAGCTCAACATGTTTGGTGCGCTCGTGGAAGACTGGATTCTTGGCAAGTTTCGGCACCCCTTGATTGTCACAGTACAAGTGTGAAGGACTTGCTTGAGACATTTACATGTCAGAAAGCATCTTTCGAAGCCAAACTGCCTCACATGTTGCTTTGGCAGTTCCCCAATATTTAGCTTTGCTCAAGGAAAGAGCTACCGCCTACTATTTCTTACTGGTCCATGTGACTACACCCATGCCAAGACTGAAGACATACCCAGAAATAGACTTCCTATCATCAACAAAACCTACCCAATCTAAGTCTGTAAAACCAATCAACCAAGGATCTTTGCTTCTGTTGTACAAAATGCTAAAGTCAAGTGTATCCTTCACATATCTCAGTACACGCTTCGCTGCAACCCAATGTTCTGCCTTAGGGGTTGTCATGAAGCGAGATAAGTAGTTCACAGCATAACTGAGATCAGGTCTAGTGGCTGTTAGGAAGACTGCCAACTAGTTGCCTGAATGCTGATTCATTCACCACGGCGAGTTTGATTTGGCTGATGGTTTCAGCCCTTTCTCCATTGGTGTGGATGAAGGTTTGCAATCATCCATCCTGAACTTATCGAGCAAACTCCTGACATACTTTGACTGAGAAATAAACATACTGCCACTAGTTTGCCAAACCTCTACACCGAGACAATAATGCAAAAGTCCCAAATCTGTCATATCAAAAGACTGGCACAAATTCTATTTGATTTGCTCAATCAAAAGTGTCACACTACCAGTAATGATCAAGTCATCAACATAGATGACAAGAAGAATGATCTCACTACCAGTGTTCTTGACATACAAGTTGGGATCCGAAGAACTCCTTTGAAAGCCTTGTCCAACCGAATACTAATCAATTTTTATGTACAATGCCTGAGGAGCCTGTTTGAGGCCATAGAGTGCTTTCACCAATCTACATACCTGGTGTTCTTTACCAGCAACCTTGAAACCTTGAGGTTGTGTCATATAGACTTCTTCCTCCAATTTTGAGGACAACACTCTTGACGTCCATTTGATGGACTGTCCAACCACACTATGTTGCAATGTCCAGAACCAAACAGATGGTACTCATACTTGTTGTAGGAGCAAAGGTTTCCTCATACTCAATGCCTTGTCTCTATGAGAAGCCCTTAGCTACCAACAGATACTTATCAAGACTCCCATCAGCTTTGTACTTCACTTTGTTTCCAATGGATTTCTTCCGAGGTGGAAGATCTGACAGAACCCAAGCATTCTTCTTTTGAAGACTATGATACTCAGCTTCCATAACCTTTTCCTATTCAGGTATTCCTTTTGCTTCAGAATACATCTGAGACTCATAAATATTCTGAAGATTTGCCATGAGAGCAAAATTCACTATGGTCATTTTACTCTTGCCTTTAGAAGATCTCCCCTCAACAAGTTCATCATTACAAACAAAACCAATGGTCTTTTCCCACCATTTAGGTCAACGAGGAGAAGCACCTATATCTAACGCAAAAGGATCAAGATGAGTAGGAGTGTCTGGAAGAAACTCATCGAGATGGTGATCCAGATTTTCTTGAGGAAAATTTGGTGGAACAAGATCCTATCTAGAAGATTCAACATTCTCTAGTTTAGAATCAATAGAATCCCTCCCTTCAGGTGGAGCTAAAAAGTCAAACACCCAAATCCCTAGCCTTCAAAGGCTGATCTATAGGAATCAAAACAAGAGAAGTGGGCATAAAAGGCCCTCCTTCATCAAACACAACATCTCAGTTGAATATGAGACGATCAGTGTCTATATCAATCAGCCGATAAGCCTTATGGTTGTCACTGAAGCCTGTGAACATCAATTTCTGGCTCTTGGCATCCAATTTCAATCTCTTTGCATCTGGAATTCAAACATAAGCAGTAGAGCCAAAAACTTTCAAATAGCTGATTTTGGGCTTCCTCCTAGACCAAGCTTCTTCTAGGGTCATCTTCTTAACGATTTGTGTGGGAGACCAGTTCAGAAGGTAAACAACAATGTAGACTGCTTCAACCCAAAATTTCTTTGGAACATTTCTACGCTCCAACATAGAACAGACCATTTCAGTGATTGTGCAGTTCCTCTGCTCAACAACACCGTTTTGCTGAGGGGTGTAGGGTGTAGTAAGTTGACGCTTAATGCCATGGTGTGCACAAAAGTTGGAGAAATCAATAGAACAAAATTCCCCTCCCCCATTACTTGACCTAAGAGTTTTGATGGGACATCCTGACTCTTTCAACTAAGGCCTTAAACTTCTAAAATTCAGGAAACACATCTAACTTGCTTTTAAGAAAAAACAACCACATTTTTCTACTGAAGTCATCAACAAATAACAAAAAATACATGGTGCCAGTGTTCATCGGTCCACAGACATCTACATGGACTAGCTGCAAGACCTTGGAGGCTCTCCAAACATCGCCATTTGAGAAAGGAGTCTGATGCTACTTACCAGCCTGACAAGCTCCACAAACATCATGACTCTATGACTAAATCTCGAGTAACCCAACAACCAAACCCTCCCGAGCCAACTGAGAGAGATAGTGAACATTTAGGTGCCCATACAGCTAATGTCAAAGTGTGTTGATGGATGAACTCTTTGCTGCCATAGCATGCTCGTGAGAATCACCAATGTCGACAAGTCTGTAAAGACTATGATCCTCAAGGCCAATAGCAACTATAGTGTGAGTTTCCACGTAAACAATGCTGCACTTGTGTGCATTGAAGACGACATCCAACTTCGAAGAATGGCGCATAATTGGACTGATAGAGAGAAGGTTTAGTTCCATGCCTAGAACATAGTATACATTGAGAAATATCAAATTTCTCCCACCAGAGTGAATTTGAATGTTGCCCTTGCCAACAACAGTATACTCTTCTCCCCCTCTAAAGATCATAGAATCTCTGAATGGCATGTATTTTGTGAACCAATCCCGTTGATGAGTGAAATGTCGAGAAGCTCCAGAATCGATGTACCAGACAGATGATTTAACATGGTCTGCTGGTCTTTTGGCCATAAAATCATAAAAAGTGGACTCCTTCTGCTCAGTATGCTCTGCAACATGGGCCTTCTGTTGAGACCCTCCTTGCTTTGATTGCTCAAATGCCAATCGTTTCTTGCAATCTTTCTTCATATGACCATACTTGTGACAATAATTGCACATAATATTCTTCTTGGGGTTCTTCTGAGATTTTACTTGTCCTTTCTGCTGGAAGGACTTACCTTTGCCCTTTTCTAAGGCTTTGGCAATGAATGCCTGTTCAATGGAGGATGTGCTAGTGTTGTTGTCAAACTGTTGTTTCCATCTATCTTGTTGCACAAGCTTGTTGCAAAGGTTAGGAAACTTGAGATCAACACTAGTGGAGGTAATATTGAGCGTCTCAATAAAATGCTCGTAGGACCGAGGTAGACACTTAAGTGTGATCACCACCATGTCTTCTTCCTCCATTTTGCGACCAATAGCTTCCATCTGATCGTGTATATCCTTGATCTTCGTAAGATGCTCGTGCAAAGACATTTTATCGTCCATCATAATGGAAAATAGCATGTTCTTCAAAAACAACGCTCGACTTTTATCTGATTTTTCATGGAGATCCTTCAAACGAGTCCAGATCTCTACAGCTATCTTGCCAAACAACACTTGAGGCAATTGATCATTCGATGATTGATAATTTGATGAGCATTACCACTTCTTGATTGCACTCATCAAACTTGTCCTGATCTTTTCCTACTGCCGAGGGACAAGCAATCTTACCCAGAACAATCTAGTCAAGGCACCGATACTCAAATATTGTTAGCATAAGCTATTTCCACATGCTGTAAATTGTAATTACAACCGTTAAATTTTTTACTGCTTTCCAACATAATGTTTGTCAAAGACGCCATCCTGCACGCTTCCCAAAGCGCGAAACACATGTGGCTACAAACTTTAAAAACAAGTCAGAAACTAACAAAGTTTGTGTGCACAGATTCCAAGGCGCTACAAAACATTGTTGAACAAGTCAAAAACAGTGAAAAAAAATTAGCACGAGACTTGAGGTAAAAAGCGATGAAAGGCTAATATTCTAATTTCCCTAAAAAAATCAGCACTCTATTGGCACAAATCCCAATGCACAAATTTCGAGATGCAAAAACCATAGGTCGAACAAATCAGACCCAAGTTATATATATATATATATATATAGACAAAAACGTTCAGCAAAGGAATCTGAAAAATTCCAGCTTTTAGGGCTAAGGATACAACAAAACCCTAGGTCGTGTGTTAAAAAATGCAAGTAGAAACCCATGAAATTCTCAAAAATACCCATCTACAAAACTCATGGAAAGCTTTTTCCACAAAAGCCCTAGTCATAGATGAAAGTTCATGCAGAGCCGGCCACAAATTTTGTTGCAACAAAACCCAGCGCACAAAAAATGCGAGGAGAAACACAAAGGTCATCGGTGCGGCAAAAACACAAATTGAGAAAGCCACCAAACTCATCAGAGGAGCAAACACTAAAAATCGTGTCACAATTCTTAGTCCCGTCGCAGTAATAAACAAAGAAAAAAAATGGCCGTATTTTTTTTTGTTTAAACACAGACCCCCACACAACGAAGAAACCCTTAGATTCACTGTAAAAAATGGCACGATTTGCAAAAACGCGCCATGGAAAAAAGCACATGAAAACAGAACGATTGACAACTTCAGAAACCCTTCAAAAATAGTGCGAAAATAATCCACGATTTGTAGCAAAGCAACCACTTTCAAAAATACAAAAAACCAAAGTTTTGATTTGTGCACCCACAAAAAAAGATTTCAAAACATGATTTTTATTTCAAAAAAAATTCAAAAAACAAACTGAAAAATCTTTAGGAAGATTTTTGACGAATTTTATAAAAACCCACTCTAATACCATGAAATGGTAATTGGATGCTAGATTAATGAAAACGAAGTTACATATAAAGACAATTACATATCAATGAAAGGTTACACACAGATCAAAGAGGACCTAGACAATCTAAAGAAACTTGGAAGACAACTCTTTTAGCATAGTTTATCTGGTAAGTTTACAGCCCCTGCTACAGCGAAGGGCAGCTTTTCAATCACATATAAACCATACCTCTGCTTGATGTTAGTGTTCATCCCAGAGTTAAAAGAGTTGAACTCAGTGTAAACTCAGCAAGGTGATTTTTTACCCAAAATTGGACTTTGACTCAAACTTGGCACCTAGAACTAGCATAGACACAACAAATTGAAAAAACCATGAAATGTAGAGATTTTTAAGGATTCAAAACTTGTATCATGCACCCTCCAGAAAAAAAACTTTAAAGACACAATAAACTAATTAAATAGAAACTACTTTGATCACATACACAAGTATACATTGACCATATGAGCATAAATGCTGATTTCAGCTTAAGGAAACAACATTTTAAACATATAAAAGATGTGAAGTGTTAAAGGTGTACAAAACTCGT
Source organism: Cryptomeria japonica (assembly GCF_030272615.1). Classification (NCBI taxonomy): domain Eukaryota; kingdom Viridiplantae; phylum Streptophyta; class Pinopsida; order Cupressales; family Cupressaceae; genus Cryptomeria; species Cryptomeria japonica. The sequence goes on along the minus strand of NC_081407.1, from coordinate 731,319,930 downwards.
GGATTATGATATCCATCAAAAACAGAAATGACGATGTGAAGTATGAACTATGGTGGAAAGGAGCTTATATCCCTCAGCCTAGCATTACTTAGTATGGCATTTGACTTGGCAAACTAGAAGTATAAATGTAATTTAATTGCTATAAACTTAATTGGAAAAAAAAAATAAAAAAAGGAAAAATTAAAATGTTGCTCTTCCGGCCAACATGGCCCAAAAAGATTCACTTTTTTGTTTTTCAATACGAATTGCGAGTAGTGCCCCCAGTGGGATCAAGGGGCAATGCCCTTTGTGGGAGACTAGGGGCAATGCTCCTAGAGGGGTCGAAGGGCAGCATTTGCACTTGTACCACTATTTCAACCTACTCGCCTCAAGTCTTGCGGAGTCTTGGCAAGTCCTAGGAAATCTTGTAAAACCGGTTCATCCATGTAACCATGGGTTTTCTCTCACAGTAGGCAGCAAAATAGGGTTTCTGTAACTTACAACTAAAGACCTTACAGTGGTACGTGATAACTATTTCACATGCTTCACCATGTCTCTATTTCCAAGCATATATCACTAGTCATGAATAGCTAGAACAAAGAAATTTCCAAGCAAGTTTCAGCCATTTCTAAGAAGAATATAGTATGTGTTGCAGCCTTCTTCATTGCAGTCTTTTATGGTGGCTTCCCTACTTCCATTGCTAAATTTTACCAAGTCTCATGCTCGGGTTTCAACATTTTCAGTACTTACACTAGGCAATGGTGTTTTAGTTTGCTGATCAGAAAAAAACAATTAGTTTCAATGTTAACAAAACCCTTGGTTTTATTTCTCAGCTTTAAGATGGATCCATCATGGTTAGGGTTTTGTAACTCTTCAGAATATCTAGTGGATTTCAAATCAAAAGTTCTTTCAGAATCATGATGGCTACTCTAGCAAATTGCTAACTTTTGCAACAAGTGATTTCAGTAGTGTCAAGTTTCAGGTAGCAAATAAAAGACCTACATTTAGGCAGCTTTAGTTACTTTTATTTTACTAGTTGTTTTAGAATAGATTTTCTCTAAAGTTCCTTCCTTTCCACTTTTTCTGCAAGTTTTGGAGGATTTGCTTTAAAACATTTCTTTTGGAATATTTATGTATTATTCTTAAATCCCTAAAAAACATAGTAATTGTAACCTACAAATATGTGCCTTAGGCACAAGTATTCTTAATGGTAGTCGATGCTACACCTGTGCTATATAAAATAATGTTCAATTTGCTTATTATTTGTCCACATTTATTATGTTGATAATTTCATAAAAAAAAATTTAAATAGATTGTACTAAATCAAGCTTTGTATTTGTGGCTTTGGATTTGACTGAGCTTTTTATAAATTGAAATCATGTATTGTATTCCTCCAATCATTGTTTGCATTGAATAGTTGATCTCTATTTTAGCCAGATAAAAAGTGTTGTTTTTGTGTTTAGGTAGTAGTTTCTTTCATTCAATATAGGAAAACCTTGCCTGCAAAACATGGTAGTTAACAATCTAGTGGATGTATCAAAGCAAAAATATAGGCACTTAATTATTTTCATTTATGCAAATCTCTTTGTGAATCTTGTATAGTGTGATATTTGCATATCTTGTTTACAGTTTTTAGTTTAGGGTCGATTTAGCTTATAGTTGTAGGTTTAGACAAATCTCAAAGGGCTGTCCCTCCTAATTTGAGGAGAGTTTCTACCCCACACTATTTTATTTTGTGTTATCTAACTTATCTTAAAAATAACAAATTAAAATGCTACAATGTTGTTCTAATAGTTAAAGAAGGTCCAAAACAATGGGTTATCAAGGGGGATTTGAATGTGCTAATCAAGGAATTGTTGGTTTTTTATCATCAACTAAAAGAGGTTTTGCATTTTTGTATTGATTTGAGAATGGTGTTCAAAAATTTACTTGTCACTGATACTTACAGCAAGATAAAGTTTACCAGTGCTCTCACATTCCCTTTGTTGGAACACAAGGTGGTCAGTAGGGCTGCTAAGTGAACGGAAATCATCCATGATGTAAAATTTCAACAGCTGGACAATTATAAAGAGAGCCGAACCCTCTCAAACTAGTGGTGAGATTCTGGCAGTGGAACTGACAAAAGTTTTTTTAATAGTGCAAAAGTCGCCACAAGAGGAGCTGTAGGTTTGGGAGTCACTCAGCAATGACTTGGGACTTCTGGTTCTTTTGTTTCGCATCAATCAATCTGTGGGTTGGATGGTTAAAATATATTTTATTTATATAGTTTTCTGTTAAGGTCTGTAGTGCTCTAGTTGTTTCAGTTGTTTATTGTTGTCATAATTTATAATGTCACTTTTTCAAGAGTCAGTGCAAAATAGAACCTTCAAATAATCAGTTCCAAAGAACTAGCTGAAGCAACGTTTCTGTCCATCAAAAGGAGGTCCCATGGAAAATTAGATAACCAAATCTAAGAAGAAAGAGACTTACCACTTTCAGAAAATACTAGACATGAACCCAAGCTTTCTTCATACTCGCCTCTCTGGACAAAATAAAATTTGATACCATGAGGATACAAGGATAGACATACAACAACACTATCAGTCAGAAAATTCATCAATGGCATCCAACCTTTTATGGGACCCACAATGCAACAATACAATTGTTAAACTGAATTTTTTGCTAAACTATTTTTTATGATATAAAAGAATTACACATAAATTTGACACAACTGAAACACAAGACATACGATTATGTAATAACAAATGTAACATGCTCCAAATCCAAAAATAGAAATACTGTTTCATATTGAACAATATATTATATCATTCAAACTTTTTTTTTGTTGTTGTCGAGGTATCCCCATGGCCCAGCCCATCACCGATTAACGGGGCGAGCTGAGGCGAGACTTATCCCTGGGGTGTGGGTAAGGGCCCATACATTACACACACCATATAAACACCGGGTTCAGAAGTCGAATTCGAGACCATTGGGGAGAAAACCCACTGCCCAAGACAACTCCCCTACCCATCGCAGGTTTTATATCATTCAAACTTATTTATAGAAAAGCATGGCAAATTTTTTATCCATGATCTCCTACTCTCATTAATTCACCAACATTAGAACAATTGAAAATAAGCATTCATTATATGCATAAAAATCAGGAACAATTGAAAATAAGCAAGTTTATTTCAATCCTTTTGTTTGCAGATGATGTCATATTTCCTTGTCATCAGAAGAGCCACTGTGACATTATAAAGCTCTTGCAGTCTCCACCAGTCCAAGCGGATCTAAGACAAGCTTGTCACAGCTAGATCATGATCTTAAATGTTACTGAAGAAGCAACAGAATAACGGCTTCTCCTTATAGACCAAACCAATAAAGATGGTTAATTATTACATAACAAAAGTGCAATTATTGGGGGCCCAGTTCAGGTTACATCCAGTAATAGAACATCAGAGGGGGTAGTTACATCCAGCAATAGAAGATCAGAGAGAATGCTTCCATTGTTGCTTTCAAAGAGAGCATTTTAGAGGCACTCTTGTAGGATGTATACCCCCAGCACAGTGGGCATCCATAATAAGTTCCAAACCATTTATTATAGTTGGAGTTTACCTGAAAAGATGAATTGAGCGCTCACCTCTATGTTTCACAACCATAGTTAAAATTATCTCCCACCTCTTGAAGAGTTCAATGCATAGAGATAGATTCTAGAAAAGGCAGTGATGCAGAAGCATCCAGGGGCGTAAGAGCAATCTTGCATCACCAAGAATATTTTAATTTTATTTTATGTAAATGTTTAGTTGGTAATGTTTTAGGTGAATAAATTATGTAATAAGACCTAAATATTTAATAAAATATTGGAGTCCTAAGGTTTCAGCTTTATTGGGAGTAGAAAGGCACATGCTCAGAATATTCCATTTTGGCGTCCAATATGAGAGTAGAAAGAAACTTTCCTTCCATAGTCCTTCATGTTGAAACTTGTCGTTTTATGCATTTCAAATTTGTGCACCCAAGTACGCTTGCCTATTTCGAGTCCCGAGAAAGTTATGGAAGTTTCTAATTTGACTGGTTGCGATGGAGGCGGCCATGTGCAGTTCAAGAGGAGAAATTAATGGAATTTTCTAAATTTATGGGCAGTCTCCTTATCTTGGCATGGGATTTTGGAGGTTGTTTCCAACTCATGGTTTTGAGAAACAATAGTAGTTTTCCCTCCATTACATCTCTATAAATTGGGAGCCAGAGTTAGCAATTGAAGATTTTTGCAAGTTGGACTTTGAGGAGCAAGTTGAAGAGCAGAAATCAGATTTGAGTGTGGTGTTTCTGCTGTAGTTCTTGCTTGTAGGTGTTACTAATTTTTAAATCAAATTTCAGATTTTTATGTGAAGCCAAGAAGGCTGAAATTTTTTATTTTCGGATTGGCATTGTAATCTCATTTTCAGGAAATCAAAAGAAAAGATGCATTTTGTCTTGCATTTTCCTATTAGTTTCTTTGTCGAATTTGTGACTTGATTTGTGAGGGAGAGTCTTCCTGCATCAGGCAGATATCCAAGTCATAGTACAAAAACTCAACATACTAGCAAGGCAAAACCACCCCTCATTCCCATTTGTGGCTACCATCCCAAAAAGAGGCTTGCTCTGCTTTTAGAAAGGAAAAATTAAAAATTGTTTTGGAGCCATGTTTTCCATGGATGGTATTTGTAGAATATTAGTATGGATTTGTAATTTACAAGGTTGCATGGGTACGGGGGTACTCGGAGACGTTGGAGACTGGTACCGATACCGGTATGGATATTTTTTCAAAATAGGAGACGGGGGTACTTGGAGACGCCAATTTTTTTTTAAATATAATTTAATGATTTATAGAAAATCTGAAAATATAATGGCATTGAACTTTCAAAACAAGAATTAACATTCACTTTGAAGTTTAAGTACACAAATGTGAAATGAGTCGAATCAAAATGTCACACAAATGTCTGAAAATGGGGCTCACGTCAGTGGTTTTTGCTTTTGCCCATGCATCGCGTCAAACTTTTTGACTTTTACGTGTTATATTTAGGGTGGAGACCGGAGGGTTCGTTGACGTGGAGTCTCCTATGTGTAGAGACGTCTCCTGATGGGTCTCTGGTACGGGAGACGCGTACCAGTCTCCAGTACGCGTTCTAGGGGGGTGGGTACGGGTACCCATGCAACACAAGTAATTTATAATCATAATACACACAACACTGTGATGTGCAATGAACTTGTTTTGTAATCTATAAATGAAGGAAAAACTACTTATGAATTCCATAAATTCAGTTTTATCCATTTTTTAATGCATTATATTATGATTTTAAGTGCTTTTTAATTCAGAAAATTTTGCCAAGTCTTTCCCAAGTGCCAAGTTTGAATCAAATTATAGGCCTGCTGAGTTTTAGGCAATTCTAAGTTTTTGAACAAAAATCCATATAAAACATTATGAGATAATTCACTACACTTTCACCCACAATCAATAAAATTCAAGAGGACAGCCAAAAAATATATACTACTTTGAATAGTGGTTTCTTAAATATAATGTACCTAATCATTCAAATTTTATGAGCATGGCATATTTAAAAGAAGTAGAAAAACAAATACCAAGGGGCATATTGATATATTTTTGCTATTTTTTTTTAGCAAATTTGTTTGTGAAAGTTTTTGACATGATTTTTAGATTTTGTTAGCAATTATCAAACTCAAACTACTACAAAGAGAAAAATAAAAATAAAAAGGTTATGATGGAGATGGCTCCCCATAGATAAGCCTTATTGATTGAATTGAAATGGAATCGAGGATACTCCATGTTAGGAGCTTGTGCTAATATATAGCATTCCCTGATTTGGATTTATTTACTGCTTATTCACTACACTACCAATCACCATAATATACAACTAAGGAATAGTACATACCATAGTAAGGAAACTTGCTGAGTATTCACCAATTTTTTTGTTGGCAAATTTTTTGCATGGTTAACTCAACTTGCTAAAAATATTGAAAAACATGCCTAATGCACTAAAAATACTTCGCCATTGCATGCCCTTGCATTCAAAATTTCAAAGAAACGAGACTCGGACTCGGCGCAGACTCGGTAAGGCTGACCTGACTCGGGACTCGGCAAAAAATCGATAGGACTCGGCAAAAACTCAGCAGAACTCGGCAAAAAAACCAATTTCTAGTGATTTTTGCCTAGAGCGAGTCCTGGAGAGTCACGAGTCCCTGAGACTCGGCTAGGGTCACTCGGCTCGGGACTCGCCAGGACAGTCCTAGTGAGTCCTGGAACTATGATTCAAATATACACACAAACAACTACAAAGGCCTTTTGTGTTTTTTTATGCCTTTTGTGTTTTGTTTATTGTTTTTTCAGACTTCCTAATGTTCCTAGGATGTCCTCACAACTGTAAATCACAACTAATCAATGTAAATTATGATTGTTTAATGTAAATTGCAACCATTTTTGCAGACTTTCTTTGATATGTTTTGGTTTTACAGGCTCTTGTAGAATTCCCTTGCTTGACACCTGTTGTGACCATTTCACACATCGCCCCATCGCAAATGGGGACCCCCTCTTTTTTGCTTGTTTTTCGCTTGTTTTCGCTTTCGTTTTTAGGGTTTTGTTAGTCAGTTAGTTGTCTGGATTTAGGGCTAAGCCTTAGGGTTTTAAATTTTGCCTTTTCAAGCCAAAATCCAGTCGTTTGAGAGAGCTTTTGAGCTTCTTTTCTAGAATGCAAATTTTGAATGCAATAAATTCGCCAAAATGGTCTAATTTTTCAATTGGAATGTTCATGCAGAGCTTAAATTTGTCTAAGTGTTGACCGTCAATGTGAATTTTTGTCTGATTGAATATTTTGACCAAATTTTGACTTTTTTGAATTTTGATCCTAGGCATTGGAATTGATTTGTTTTCGCCTCGTGAAGTGTTAAAATGTGAAAAATCTTGTTATTCTGGCCTGTAGGAGCAAAATCGCTCCTGTCCCTCAGTGAAGGACGGGAGCTCATTTTCAAATATCTCATTGTCCTTGCAGAGTCCAGACAAATTTTACGTTTGAAGTGATAGAGAACGACAAGATCTTTCCATTGAATATAAATTGAAGATTTTCGTGAGCACAGACATGCCTCCAGGAGGAAAATCGCTCCTGTCCCTCAGTGAAGGACCGGAGCTACAATTCAAATTTCACCTTGTCCTTGCAAGATTTTGATGACTTAGCAATTTGAGGACGTCCGAAGGAAGATGCTTTGCCAAATGAATATAATTTGAGATGCAAAAACGAAGGAGAATGACCTATATTGACTAAATCGCTCCTGTCCCTCTTCAAGGGACCAGGGCGAGGTACCTTGTAGCTCTCGTCCCTCTCCCAGGGACCAGAGCGATTTCCTTCATTTTGCAAAATCCAGACAAGGGTCAAGGCAAGTTTACGTTCAAAAACAAGGGAAAACATGAGATGAACGCATTGAATATAAATTGAAGATTTTTGGGACGTCCATACCAGTGTTAAATGCCTAGTTCACTCCTGTCCCTCAGGAAGGGACCAGAGCGATTTTTGATATAATTGCCTTTTTTGCAAAATTATAAACAATGTCAAGGCATGGGCGGATAGAGTGAAGAAGGACGAATCCGTTGAATATAAACTTAGAGCATGGCAAAGTGAGATGAAAGCCACAAGGGAAGGATCGCTCCTGTCCCTCTCCAAGGGACCAGGGCGATGATGATGATAATACTCTCTACACAAGTTCAAGGTCGTCCCTCCAAGGTTCAAGGCCGATCCAAGTCAAGACGAAGGGTGGCGAAGACATTTCAAGGCATTTCCATCAAGCGCAAGGTTGTAAAGGTCATCACATGGAAGGATTTGCGCTCTAAGACCCAGATCGCTCCTGTCCCTCAGGGAGGGACTAGAGCGATGTTAGATGTATTGATCAATTCATGCAAAATTCACGTAAAGACAATATATTGCAATGTTCTGGAGGGTCCATGGTATGACAACAAGGTGATAAACAAGAGTTTTGAACGTCCAAACATCGCCAAATGGTGTAAAGGCCCCACATCGCTCCTGTCCTTTGGACAAGGACCAAGGCGATACTATCAAAACACTCACGTTCCTTCAAAGGTCAAGGCGAAGCGAGGTTAGGAAGTGCGAAGGACGACGTTTGAAGGACATTGCAAAGGGGATCGAAGTTTAAAAGTCGCCAAGATCAAGGAGAAATAATGGATCGCTCCTGTCCCTCTCCAAGGGACAAGGGCGATGGTCCCTTTAATGCATCCAAACGCATAATAAAAGCAAATGGGAATAAGCGCAAAAGAACACAAGCATTGATATTTCGAAGGTCAAAGATACAAGATGAACATGAAGACATGGAGATCGCTCCTGTCCCTCTCCAAGGGACAAGGGCGATGTTAGACAAAGCACATGATATTCTTTGACAATCACGTTAAGACAAGGACGCACAAGGTTCTAAATGACGTTTGGAAGATGATACAAGGAAAGGATCGCACCAAAATGGAGAATTTCAAGCAAAAAACTTGGGATCGCTCCTGTCCCTCTCCAAGGGACCAGAGCGATAATGGTCATAAGATGCATTTGCTCGCACAAGAAAGGCAATCAAATTCGAAGGACCACCAGATGATCGATTTGGGACATGGAAATGAAGGAGTTGAACGTTGAAAACACAAGAATCTAGACCAAAATCATGGATCGCTCCTGTCCCTCTTCAAGGGACCAGAGCGATGAGGTACGTCCCTTTATTTTCATATTTTTGGCGCCAAATTAAACAATTCAAATTTTCTTTAAATGCTAAATCAATTTAAAAAATTGAAAATCCATTTTTTATTTGGCATTTAATATGGCGTTAACATTTATTAATTATTTTTGCCTTATTTAAAATCGAAATTCTCAATTAAAAAAACGCAAGGCATTAAATAATTAATTAATTAATTAATAAAAAATCGATTTGAGCGCTCATTTAAGGGGGTCGGCCTTGTTATGTCATTGCAAATCATTTAAAAAAATGGTTTTATTTTTATTAAGTCGGCCTAAGGGGTGAAGGATGCAAGCGCTATATAAGGGGGGTAAAAATTATCATTTCTACATCATTATTTTACTTTCTCTACATGCGAATTAAGGGAGGCGAATATAGTGCGAAGTGTGTTCAAGGGTGGTGCGAGTTTCATTCATCCAAGGTGGCGAAGACACTCCAAAGGTGGTGCGAATTGCATTGAAGACCAAAGGTGGCGCTAGTATCATCTTATGTGGAGTACGAAGTGTGTTTGAAAAGGTGCGAATTCAATCCAAAGGGTGGCGCTTTATCCAAACCAAAGGTGGTGCGAGCTTGAGGATACACCAAAAGCGAATTTGAAGATCCATCCAAGACCACGCCTAAGGCGAATTTGCTAAAGACTTGGAGATTTATTTGTGCGAACTTGAAGATCCATTTGAGACCACGTCCAAGGCGATAATTGAAGATCACATTCTCTCCAGAGGTGGCGAAGTCAAATTTGAGGAGATCATATTGAAGATTATCTTTATACCTCAATTTTGCCTAGGCAAATTTTGTTTTTGCATTCTAGAGTTAGCTCTCTGTCGAGGTATGGCGATTTAATTGTTATTGCTTTATTCATTCATCGTCATATTTCAAATTTTGAAATTTTGATTCTTGAATTTCTCTTAGCTCAATCGTTTATTTTAGGAAATGATAACTCTAGAGACTTATCATGAGGTTTCCTAAAATTTATCTCTCTTATTTACGTTATTTATTGCAAAATCTATTTCTTATAATGAAATGTTGTGTAGGTATGGCGACCCCAAAGGCGGGAGCATCCACCAGTCGCTCGGCTCTCATGAAAGAAGATCAGAAGACCGAAGAAGTGGAGACCAAGATCGTGTCTAAGTGGAGCAACGTTGGAGATACAAACTTGGGCAACTTTAGCACGAAGAAGTTCCGAGAGGTCCCTTACATCGGCAAGCCATCACCTGTCGCCCGGAGAATAATAGAGAGTGGCATCATCAAGGCGGCCGGTTTTCCTCCAGCCATTCAGTGCCACGAGTTGATGATCGAGTGTGCCCGTCATTACAATCCACAGTCCAGGACAATTGTGTCCAATGAGGGAAACACTTTGGCGTACCTTTCAGAGGAGGCCATAAGTGAAGCCTTCCATCTTCCAGAGCACAGGGACATGATATACAAGAGCATTGAAGGAGCCAGATCAGTGTACGATGATGATCCAGATGCTTGCCTAAGCATAATCAACAAGAACTGGCTACTTAAGAGTCGTCCCCGTTTGAGCAAAGTACCGAACACACCACACCGGATTGATTTCCAAGAGGAGTACAGAGATTTGATTACCATGCTCAACAGAGTTACAGGAGCTCCTCATGCCTTCTATTTTGAGAAATGGATGTTTTATTTCATCCAGGTGATTGTTCAAGGAAAGGGTACAATACATTGGGCTAGGATAATTAGCCATTGCCTAGACGTACAGTTGAGAAGACTCAGGGCTACTAAGTCCTTCCACATGAGTTCATACGTCATCTATGCCTTAATCAGGAGCGTTGAGTACGCAGGACTACCTCACAGAGGAGTGATTGGAAGAGGACCCGGCGAGGTCAGAGTTTGTGAATCCTATACCTACTTGCATCATCCACCAGGGAAGAACTACAAGTTAATCAATGATACTTTCACGATGAACATCACAAGGACGTTGCAAGGAGGGATTCACAACAGATTATCTCAGGATGCCCAGGAGTTAATCAAGAGGTACGGTGCTTGGTTCATTCAGTTTCCCAAGTTCACTTACATTAGAGTGTATGGATGTCCTTTACCTCCATACATGTTGCCGAGGTACCCGACAGATAGAATTGTGTTACTTGAAGTAACAAGGCAGTTGGCAGCATATGTGAAGGCATTCAGACACAGACATCAGAATGGAGTTCAGGTACCTATTATTTTGGGTAATTCAGTTGAGGTATGTCCCAATGTCTCAGCCATGGATGACGCAGAGAGGGAGTTAGCCTTGTATCCTTTTTCATCTTTTGCTTGGAGGAATAGTTTTGATCCACATGGACATTTAGAGGAGACGGTCGGCAGAAGATTTAGACATGAGTACCAAATTGAGGATTTTATGATGAACCTCCTAGATGAGCTCGAAGTGAAACGAAAGATACATTCTAGGTTGCCTTTGGATTTCATCAGGAAATGTAAGATTTATAGAGTGGTCGACCAAGCTCAGGACAACGGCAGGCACATCCAATCTTCATATGATAGAGAAAGTAAAACAATTAGTTTGAATTGGAATGAGCCCGAGGCCGTGGATTTAGATGATTTGATGGCACCAGTCTTGTCTTGTACTCGCAGATGGGTAGACGTTCAACATCAGAAGTTGAGAGAACAGGGCATAGCTATGTCTTTTACTTTGGAAGAAAAGCCAGCCGAAGGTGGAGCTAGTGTTAGTGAAGGCAATCCTAATCCTAGGAATTCAGGAGAAGGTAACCTTCGATGTGCCAGTGAGGGCAATCTCCATTCGAGAGGTTCGAAGAGAAAGGAAAGATCCGAAAAGAAAGAGCCTTCCAAGAGAAAGCAAAGTGCCGGCAAAGATCAAACACCAGGTACTTCTTCCAGACCAAAAGATAAAACAGTTCGAGTGGAAGAGTCCATGGAATCGATGGTACAGAATGATAGATAGGAGGAAGAACAGGCACAGCATGTTTCATCCGATGGATCTCTCCAAGACTATGATTTAGATAATGATAACGAAGTAACATCTCCTCCCAGACAAGAAGAAATAGTACACAAAGAAATTCAAGTTCAAGAGACAAGATCAAATATCCCAGATTGGTTGAAGGAAAGATTGACTAGGGTGATCGTAATTGAGGACGAGGACAGTGCAATTGATTTAGAGAGCCTTGTTGGACGCTCACATATGACAACAGAGAAGAAGAAGGCTACAAAGATGTCCAAGATGATTCGAGATGAGACTGGATCTAGAAAACTGCAGATAGCTACACCGGCAGCAGACAAATATGAGGGTGAGATCCTAGCAGAAGACTATCATATACAGACTATTGAGTTAGGACCATCCACAGCAGAGCAGACTTTGGATGATGCCACCGACACATTTGAGGCATTGAAGGACAAGCTTAGAGAAGAAGTAGAAAAGAATAGAAAGCTTGAGAGAGAGGTCGGTGCATGGAGGACATATTTCAGTCACATCAATGAACCTTTGGGACGTCAGGATCCAGTTAGATCACCATTGCAGGCATTGCCCCTTCAATCAATCAATGAAGCAGAAAGATTCAGGAACCTGGTCCAGCGTACATGTGGTTGGATGGATAGATCTCACACGGTGGCCATTGAGTTTATTACAAGGATGTCGAAGATCACCCATCAGGCTATCCAAGTTCTTGAGATAATCCACAGATTGATGGCAACAGTAGCTGCATTTGCCCATACCAAGGACGTTGTCATCCCTGTCTTGAAAGTTATAAGACACACATCCAGGAGAATTTTAGCACAAGAGAGGATCTTAGAAGGTGATTCTCACAGTTTGTTTCAGTGGTCAACCTTACTCCATATAAAGAGTGTTCTCTTTGAGGACATCAGTGTTAGATGTGGTCAAGTTGAGGAGGTGATCAATCCGATCCAGGACAGAGTATTTGAGGTACTTCGTACCATTCTTGGCAGAAGGATCGAGGTCGAGACAGATGTGGATTTACAAGAGTTTGAGGATAGAATCACGATCATCTTTCGCAAGGACGCAGATGTTACAGATGAGCAGTATGATCAGATGTATGCCACCATGCTCTTGATTGATAGAACAAAGGAACTTGAATCCACTTGGGACGCAGCTCTTCTAGATGCATTTGATCAGGTCATCCACTTAGAAGAGAGTATCAAGAATCTTCCCGAGATTCCAAGCACAGAAATCGAAGGAATCGTGACTAAATTCATTGCATATGCTAAGAAAGAGAATTGGAAAGGGAATAAGATTCTAGATGAAAGGTTGTTACAGATGACATGACATCTTATTTCTCATTGGTTGATACCTCCTAGATTTTTGTGCCAAATTTAATATTTGGCTATGTATTTAATGTTGTTCAGTAAAAAGGAGGTCATTTGTAACAAACCCTAATTAGGGTTTAGGTGTCATGATCTTGTCCATTGATTTGCTTTCAATCTGGACCTTTCATTGTAACTGGGGATGCTATTTATACCCCCATTTTTCATTTCATTTCATAGAATAGAAAAAATAGAAAAATAGTTAAGAGTGAAATAGAGAGATTAGAGTTGTAAGCAATTTTATTTTGTAGCAAGATTGAGTCTTGAAGAGAGAAGTTCAAGCAATTGTTGTATATGATGACTTGGAAATCAATAAAATATTGAAGTTATGGTGTTTTGTTGCAAGTTTCTTGAGTTATCTTCATGGTTGTTGGATGTACTTGAATCACGCTCAATCAAGGTAGTTTGTTAATTTGAAAGACTAAGTGTGAGATTTGATATTTGGTAGGATTTGCAATCCAAACCACTAGCTTCTTGCTGATTGTAGGAACGCCTTGCGTGGTCGACTGGAAAACACTTTGAGTCCTTTACCTTCAAGCATTTTCGCATCTAGGATATGTACCTTCATAGTAGTATCCTTGGTCTTTGATGCATTGAACACCACTATTACCTTAGAAGATCGCACTAATTTCAGTTGAGTTGTTATCTTATGGCAAAATTGAAATTGGTTGAGTCTTGCCAAATCTCGTCCATACTAAGTCGTTCATAGGATTAGACTAGATTAGATTTACTTAAACCCTGTCCTTTTTCCATTTTTTTGAAAGTTCCTTTTAGATTAGTAAAATCTTCGAACCATTGAATCCGTAAGACGCCTTGAAGGAAACAGCAAATCACATCATACCACTAAAAAGCTTGTCCACACGTGGAGACCCCACTAAAAGAACCTTGGAGTCTATCTAACTGATCCTTTTCGCAGATCTTCAGCAGTTAGAGACTATTTTCTCAAGAGAGGATAAGATGCCTGTCGGTATTTTATTCTGTGTATGATTGTGTATGAAATACACGTCAACAACACCCCACCCCTTTTGCACAAAATTTATGTTTTTTAAGCAATTTAAATATATTTTTTAAGTTGTTGAACTTTCCAAGTCAGATATTTTGGGTCTGCCAAATCCAAGTATGTGAACTATGGTCCATACCATATCCATGTACAAGAATAAGATAGAAAATGTTTTATTATGATTTTACTTGTCTATACAGTAAAAGTAGACCAAGGAGGGCAATCAATGGATCAGACTCCTTCCCTAACTATGGCAATTCTATGTAAAGAGCCCAACAGCTGTCGATTAGACCATGATCATTGGTATCTGCCATAACAATTTATAACAAACCACCAAAATCTGACAAGAAACTAACGAACCAAGTTATTAAACAAGTACTAACAAATTATAACAAATTCTAATTACATTAACTACATATCCCACCAAAAGAAAAGAAAGATTACTAGCCAACAACCTAAAAACAAAATAGACATATCACAAAAGATCCAGAGAAGATGTTCCAAAAGGTACATTTGCACCAGGTCCAGTAGTGTGTACTTGTACAGAAGACCTATGTTTGTAAATCTTGTCTATGAGTTGCTTCGGGTGATCATTTCTTACCAAAGAGTTGCTGTAGTCAAAGCCACTTGTTCAACTTCTTTTAAGGCCTTTCGTCACACACTTCTACTTGGCACATAAAATATTGATATCTCAAATGATGCTCAATGGAGTACAAGGCTGCCAAAATTTGACACCCAAACCTCAAAGAGAAGGAAAAACACTAACCGGTAGCCAGTTATTTTGCATCTCATTCATACTTTTTTCTAGACATCCATGGTTTATACAATGCACACACAAAACCTAACTGCAACAACGAAGATCTTGATTTGCAAGGCTTCTTATAGAAATTTTATCAGCCACTTCCAACAAAGCTTGTGCCCTAGGTCCCAAACTCTGAATGAATTGTTGCAAGTTATTGATCAGATCAGCAAGATCCAGTCAAGAAAATTTTACTAAAATCAACTTTGCTTTCCCTAGTCTGAAATATGTAGTTGTAGAGGAAGTAGTAGTCTGCTGGACGTGGCTAATCTGGCTCCAAAACGGCTCACTAACCTTCGCGTTATACACTTTTCCGAAAAATGAAAGACGCAGCTAGTTTTGCCAAGCACGACCAAGATCTGTAATTTTCGACTAACCTTCGTGTTATGTGGAAATCGTGACTTTTTGGAACCAATCTAGCCGCAGCCTAGTCTGCCTGCCAGTGGGGTTGCTCCACATTAGATTCCACAACAAACTGTCTAAGCTAGTATACAATAGTTCTGACAACCAACTTTTATCATTGACTGCTAATGTCTAATCATTATTACTATTTTACAATTTAAAGTTCCAAAATCACTTGCATTGAATGCTTAAAGTGATTGTTGGAGGATTACTTACTTTTGAACCAGATTAGTGGCAAACTAGCTAACTCAAAAAGAGCCATGCCCTTCTTGCCAAAACATGATATTATTACCCATGAGGAGGACATGGAGTTTGAGTCTCAGTGGTCCATTTAATATAGGTGAATGAACTTGAAGAAAGAGTTATAGGTTATGACATAAAAATGAACATATACTAATATGACTCAATCAACCTTTTGCGGGTAACACAAGGCAATAAGCAAAATTCGAAATCAAATAAAAAATAATTTATATTTAACTTATCCCTAGGATGTATCACAAATAATTGTCTGTCTTTTGATCATAGTAGCAATAAGCAAGAGTGACAATTACAACCCAAGGTTGGGGTCATGCTGTTTTGAAATAGCCAGCTGATTTTTTGAGTATGTTAATTTTGTAACGTCGGTCGTACTATTTCATGCTTCCGATATATATATATATATATATTAATTTGATTACATATACTAATATGTTAACGTTAACTAATGATAAATAAAACCAAAGTTAACTTATTGCGTTCGACCAACGGTTACACCATTCATGGTATCGGGTGGTAAAGCAATTCTCAAACAAGTCGCACTCCTTCCGATCGGGTAAGTAAACGGTGACGAGTTTATATACAGTGGTGAGAGGTACGTAGGGAAGAGATGTGTCTTCCCACGTGGGAAGACATATCTCTTCACTACGTAACCCCTCATCCACTTGTATAGCATGCTTACATTGAGGAGGATGTACACACCGAAATTGATAAGTGTGGTGCATCTTTAAAACACGCTATAGCAGATAAAATACAACTTTCAAATAATATCTCCATCTCTTCTATTTTGATCACAGAATTTTGAAAGAACTTAACATGGTATCAGAGCGAAGTTAAGGAAGATCATATTAAAATTCTGTAACGATCTCATAAACTTTCACGAGGCTCTTACTAAGATCACATTCCCATAATCCTAATGGCAACCGGAGTTAGGTTTGAAGATAGATTAGATGGAGCATCAAATTTTATATCCTGGAAATTCAGGATCATGCTTGTTTTGAAAGAAAATAAAATTGACTCCCATGTCAAAAGTGAAATTCCAAAACCCTCTACAAAGAAAATTCAGTGGAGCAAGGACAGTGAGAAGGCCCTTAAGATAATTGTGGATTCAGTAAGAGACCACATTGTACCAGTTATTTCTAAATATGAGACGGCCTTTCAGATGTTAAAAGCACTAGCTGACATTTATGAAATCAACAACACTAGTAGGGCTCTCACCCTAAAGAATCAACTACACCATATAAAGATGAATAAAGGAGAAACAGTTACATCCTATTTCTTGAGGATCACTGAGCTTAGGGATCAACAATCCACTATTGAACATCTAGTAGACAACAAAGAACTTGCTATGATGGCCCTAAATGGACTTCCTACCTCATGGGAATCGTTCATTCAAGGAATCAGTGCTCGTTCTAAATTTCCTAAGTTTGATAGATTGAAAACCGATTGCATTCAAGAAGAATCTCGGCTTGTCACAAGAGGAATAAAACAAAACAATGGTAATGAAGACATTCAAGTTCTAAACTCTAATTCCCACAAGAAAGGAAAGAAGAAGAACTTTAAGAGAAAGAGGGACAACAGCTCAAATGGGAAGAGGTCTTCAAAGAAGAGAGACATTTCTGAAGTACAATGTTTCAGATGTGACCAATATGGGCACTATGCAATGAAGTGTCCAGACAGGATCAAACAACAAGCTTCAATGGTAGAAATTAAGAAAGGGAGTAATTCCGAGAAGCTAGTCTTCTACTCTGCCCTCTCTAGTCAAGTCACCTCCAGTTTAAACACATGGGTGATTGACAACGGAGCATCTCGACACATCACTAGATTTCGTGAGCACCTAGATACACTTGTGGAAAGTTCAAATGAAGAAGTGACAATTGGTGATGACTCAAATTATCCAGTTATAGGAATAGGAACCTGCAATATCAACCTAAAGTCGGGCATATCCCTACAACTGACTGGAGTTCTATTTGTACTTAGTATAAAGAGAAACCTTGTCTCAGTTTCTGCACTTGAAGATAAGAGTTACAGATTAATCTTTATGGAAGGAAAGGTACTTGCTTGGCCAAAGAACTCCACCATCAAGAAAGCTCACACCATTGGAGTAAGAAAAGGGAGCCTCTACAGACTTTGCACCACTCCACCTCTAGCCTTGATTCATGAGACTCCAGATTCAAATGAACTTTGGCACAAAAGATTAAGGCACCTTCATTTCCATGCCCTACCTAAGATACAGAAGTTGGTGATCGGCTTACCCAAGCTAAGTCAAAAATCTGAAGGAGCCTGCAAAGGGTGTGCCTTGGGAAAGAATACTAAAGGGTCTTTTAATTCTAGCAACAGTAAATTTAAAAATGTATTAGAATTAGTTCATTCTGATTTATGTGGACCCATGTCTATACCCTCATTAGGGGGATTTTTATATTATGTAATATTTGTAGATGATTATGTGTAGGAGAAAAAGTGACACTAAGCAAGCATGCCCTAATCTCACTTTCAACCACACACTTGTGGAATACGAAAGAGCCTAGAGGTATCACACAATTGGCTACTTCTTCTTGTGGAAGAGAGAGCCACGGGCTACCTATTACGATTTCTATTCCTTTGTTGTAATTGAAAGATGAAATGATGCAAGTTCAATTCCTAACCCCAAAGTGCAAGTATGAACTAATAACAAGATTACAGAATTGAACTTAAATGATGGAAAGCTGTAAACACAAGGACAAGACAAGAATGCAAATGCGTACCCGGAGTTAAAATCTGACTGAAAATGTTCGGGACGGGGGCGTGGGCGCCACTGTCCTGATTCTGCCCCTGAAACTGCTCCGGAAACTGCTGTTTTGCACTTTGGAAAAGCTGTCAAAAATGCTGAAAATGCTGTCTGTCAGGAGGACCAGGGCGCCCAGCGCCCCTGTCCTGGTCTTTTGCTTTGAAATTTGGTGGGAAGGTCGGTCTCAGTCTGCTTCTCCCGGATCTGCAACCTGCGGCGTCATCCGAGTCCCGAAACCTGCACTTATATCTGAAAAGGTGTTTGGGCGGCTATATAGGGTTTTGCCTTAGTCAAACCCCCACTTCGGTGATTTCCACCTCCACGAATAGCCAAGTTGTATTGTAAATGTATTGTGTGTGCAGACCTAGTGTGTGTGCAAGGTCCTTAAATGCAAGAAAGCAAACTAGAGCAACCTAGAAAGTAAACCCTAATTGCTTGTAAATGATAATGTGAATGCTCTAAATCAAGATGCAAAGTGATCTAAAGCATGAATAAATGATATATTGAAGCTTATGCAAAGACATGAAAACAACATGAAATCATACCCAACCCTCAAGGGAGGAGTACAAGCCAATCTTCAGTCGGTAATCTCCTATTGTTCTTCAATGTCTTCCAAGCCCTAAGTGGATGAATGAAATTGATAGATGCTTGATAGAAGGATGTTGAATGTGGTTGAAGTCTTCAAAGATCTGCTCTTTCGCTGCATAGAAGGTCCTTGAAAGCTAAAAATCGGATCCTTTCAAATGAAGAAAGAGAGCTTTTATGTATGAAACCCTAGGTCGTAAATTCGTATTTTGGCCGACCTAGAGATTGAATATCCCGCCAATTTCTTGGGGTTAAGCTTTATTTTATGATTGGATCGTGCTCCCAAAATTTCGGGAAAAATGTCCGGGACCATGTGCACCGGGCGCCACGGTCTCGGCAACTTTTCACCAAATTTTCAGGGCCGTCGGATATGATGATTTTAGAGAGAATCCCGAAGTTACAGGTGATTTCGAGATGTTTTGACCCCCGAAACCAAGCCCCCAAGTTCGAAATAGGGCCTAATTAGGGTTTTTGATTAAATGATGCATTGGAGGAATAAAATGAAAAGGGCACACTTTAATGAAAGGGCCCAACTTTATGATGTAGGAAATGATAAAATAGAACCTTAGACCTAATTAATTTGATTAATTAAGTGCTAAAGGGGAAATGCAATGCAAGATGCAAAATGCGCCAAGGCGGGTGCTAAACTAGGTGTGAAATTGTACCACCCTAGCAAGTGCGTACAATTTACGACGCTACATTTAGCCCCCACTTTAGCGGTCATATGAACACTACGTGCATATGCAAGCTAAAGTACAGAAAAGTAAACATTATTTGAAAAAGGATATATCCATAAGTCTGTCGAACGAAGCCCCCAGCGGTATCTGCAGTACACAGTTAGGAACCGCACCCTACAAAACACATGTTAGATCACAAAATCACCTAATGCTTACTAAGGAAGGTGATGAAAATTCGAGGGTAGCTATATGCCCCCCCCTGTTTCGGCTTGCTAATTTTAGTGAGTTGAAACAGGGTATCATGTTTACCACTTCGAATTGTTAAAGAAATATTGATGACAAAAGCTCACAAGAAGATTTGATATAAGATCAAAAACTAATGGAGAATCATTTGGTAAGAAAGAGGACCAAATCTCAATTCCAACACAACAAAGAGTGTGAGGATTTGGGAGTTCTCTAACACAAGATGAAGGATGTAAATGGAAACAAAATGCAAAGAGAAGAAAAGAAAGGAAAAAAGCATGAATACACACATTGGTGATCCATGAGAAGAATAGTGAGAGAGAAAACATGGAATTCTCGCCCCTAGATCTTGTCTAGGTGATCCATGGGAAAAAGGACATGGAAAACTAGCCCCTAGAGTTTGTCTAGGTGATCCATGTAAGGGAGGAGAGTGAGAAAGTCTAGCCTTATGCCGCTAGTTCCACTCAACCTCGTGCATGTGTGTGTAAGTGAGGTTAGAAGCACCTCATAGGAGTCTATGCCCAAGTATGCTACAACCTGTATAGTACAAAAGCGTGACATCTCGCTCTAAGAGTCTATGCTCTGGTTCCGAGAATAATCACCTTGCATAAAAGAAAAATGGAGACATTTCGCTCTAAGAGTCTGTGCTCTGGTTCCGAGAATGACCCATTGCTCAAAAAGTGTAATGTTTATGTCATAAGCAGAGTAGAACAAGGATACCTACCTTCATCACAAAAGAAGATACCCCAAAAATGCAACAATGTCATAGATCCAAGCAAGAGAGTTTTGCACTCTTTAAGCAAGGATAAGATAGTTGAAAAGGGATATCTTGTAGTATGTGTAAAGGAGATCCTTAGAGGAGAAGAGATCTTTGTACAAAAGACACCTATCCCCGAGAGGAATTGTCTTAGACAAATATAACATCTTCTAGAATAATACAAAGAAGAGAATAAGAATGCAATACTTCCTTCTTTTGCGAGGTGAAAGTGATTCTTAATGAAGGATGACGCTCTTTTTAACCCAATTGGGAGAGTGAATTCATTATAGATGTATTTTACCAAGTGCAAAAGAGGTTGTAGTCAAGGACTTACACCTCTTGTGAGAGAGAATCCTTAAACAACAACAAATGCATACAAGGAATAACATCAAGTAATAAAGTTCACACCATCCACAAAATAGGAAAAAGTGGATCCTTAGATAAAAATAAGGAAAGATCATTGCCTCAATGAGAAGGACTTACACAATCTTCTAGGGAGAGATTTGGACATAAGCAAAAAGAAGAGTGTATGAAATCACTCTTGTCCCCATAGGAACAAGAAAATTAGGCTATTATGTTGCTTCAAAAAATATATGATTGCACTTGAAATTGTACCATCATGAATGACAATGAGCCCCCAGTAAATGAGCTACCAATGTCACATAATGATGAGCAACATAATAGCCATTAATGTTATTTAAAGACATGATAGATTGAATGAGGTATTTGAATATGACATGCTAAATGCTCAACTATAAGTGAGATCAAAAACATGTATAAAATGATAAAAATTGAAGAAGAAAAGTCACAAGAAATCTTAGAAGATTCATAAGTGGATTTAGAAATTTGAGGGGAGTCATGAAGAGATTTGTTCATCGCCAAGATTTCCTTATGAGGGGAATGAGAGTTGATAGAAGTAGAAGATGATTTAGTTGAAGTGAGATCATCATCACTACTAAATATAGCATTCACATTGAGAGATGGTCTTTTAGATGCTTTGGTACGTTTGCAGGTATTATAGCCGAGTCCAAAGGCATAATTGTGAAAATTAGTCTCTAGAGGAACTTTTATCCCTTGTTCATGAGCGCCACAACCATTTCCATGATACCCATGCTTAGCAAAAATGCGAAAACCACGACCATAACGATCAGCCATTTCAGGAAGAGAAGGTGGTTTTTCATAAGACAAAGAATCAAACTCTTCATAATTAGAGGTGTGAGGAGAAGAAGTTTGAGAAGCGGCCACAAAATTATTGTTCATAAGCTCAGGTAAGACTGATTGATTTTTAGTGTCTTCCTTCTCTTTACCTTTAAGCTCTCTAGGAGGAACCCTATACTCACCTACAAAGGTGGGATTAAAATCAAGAGATCCCCAATCGTCTTCTGCGAGAACCTTCTCAGCATCAAAAGCCTTTTCATGTGTAGATTCAAGTTGAGAAGAATCTTCTTCAGGAACTTCAGACTCATCCAAAGAATTTTGATTATTAGAGGGTGATGATCCATCCATAGGTATCTTGTTTAACGAGTCATCACTAGAAGAGGAAGGCTTAGAAGAACTCCCTTTGGAAGTAGATGTTTGCAAACAAGCCTGAAGTTTAGTATCACCTATCAAGGTATATGTCTTATTGTTATAAATGAATTTAACTTGTCTATGCAATGTAGAGGGGACAGCTTGCATACTGTGAATCCAAGGTCTCCCTAATAACAAGTTGTATGTTAGATTTCCCGACATAACATGGATAGGAGTAGGCAAAGTAACAGGTCCCACTGTGATGGGTAAGGTGATAATACCCAATGAAGACTTAGCCACATTATCAAAGCCTCGAATAGGACGAGAGTCAGGCTCAATAAGGGATGTATCCACATTCATCTTATGCAATAGATTAATGCTACACACATTAAGGCCAGAGCCATTATCTACCAGTGTTCGTCTTATAGCAGTGTCATTTATGATAACCACAATCATCAAGGGATCATATTGCTGTTGAATTTCACTAGTAGGCAACTCATCTTGAGTAAACACAATTTGAGTTTTAGGATTCATCACAGAGTTAACCAAAGATGCTATATTACTAGATGTATTAGGTGGAGGAACATTCAAATCTTTCAAGGCATCTTGTAACATTCCATGATGAGCGGAAGAAGTTTGGATCAAATCCCAAAGGGATATCTTAGCAGGGGTAGCTTTAAGTTGTTCTATGAGATCATATTCCTTACCAAGAACTTGTGAAATACGAGGAGCTTGTGGAAGAATTGGTTGAGAAGGAGGAAGTGAAGTTGGGATAACTGGAGGAGGATTAGGTTGCCTATTGTTTCTTGTGTTATAGGTATGAGCAACCGCATGATAACTCTCTCTAGTCAGTTGCTTAGCATACTCATAAGGGCTCTTAGAAGAATAACCTCCTTGCACAGTAATAACAGGTTTCTTAGGAGTGCAAAAAGAATCATTAGCATAACCACCTTGAACCACTAAGATAGGCTTATTTAAAGGTTGAGAATTTTGAGAAGGACAAGCACCTTGGACAGTGAAGAGAGGTTTGTTAGGTGTTTCATTCACATGTATCAAATTGATTAAGGATGGTTTAGAGGAATGAACAAAGGTGTTGGAAGAATTATTGATAGTCTTCTCTTGCACTAAAATCTTATCACAGATTAAATCAATTTTAGGAGAGAGACAAGGGATAGGAATTGATGTTCTAGTAGGAAGAGGAAAGGTCATATCATCCTCTATCATCAAATGATCTACATGGGGAATAAACTCTCTAGGAGAAGGATCAACATTACTCTCTAAAGTCTCACTTTTGAGAGGGAGATCTTTGAAAGAGATGTTAATCATCTTGCTTTGAACTAGGGTATCCTTATGAGTGGAACCAAGTTGAGGAGAGGGAGATGCTTTATTTTTAGAGGGAGAATTATTGAGATTCAAGGAAGGTGAGAAATTATCAAGGGAGAGAGAATAATCTACACCTTCTTCTAATGGTTCATCCCAAATGGTGAAGTTGTTGAAAGGAATGTTTGAAGTATTGTCAATTTCGGGAGAAGAGATAACATTGTTTATTAATTCCTCATCCTTAGGAGGAAGAGCATCAATAGATGTGTTAAACTCATCCTCTTTCCTCAAAATATGTTCAATATGATCTTTAGGGGAGAGAGAATTAAGGAAATTGCTGATTATTTCATCTTCTTTCTCTAAGGGATGCTTATGGGTAAGACAAACTTTAGGAGAAGGGTAAGCATTTATCATTAATTCATCATCTCTAGTGGGAATTTTGTTGGAAAAGGAAATGCCATCACTAGGAAAGGTAGGGATAATGTCATCTTCTTGCACAAAAGGATCCTCATGAAGGGAATGTTTTTTAGGAGGAACATGAACATATTTCTCCAAAGATTCATGCTTAGGAAGGAGATCTTTGAAAGAAGTGTTCATAACCTCTTGTTGCACTAACCTGCCCCCATTGGAAGGACTAACTTTAGGAGAAAATAAGTCAATGTCCATCAATACCTTTTCACTTAAAGAGGCATCATGTAGGGAAGGTGAAGTAACATTAAGAAAGGTGTTTATGATATCATTCTCTTCCTCTAGGATAGCTAAATAGGAAGGGCACATTTTAGGAGAATTATCAAGATCACTCTTAAAGACTTCATCCTTAGAGCATGGGAGAGTCTCAAAGGGATTGGTAGCAACTCTTTTAGGCACTAAAATGTTGTTATAGATGGGGGGAAGTTCTTTAGGAGAAGGAAAAATTGAAACAAGGGAAGCTAACCCATTATCACATCTATGAGATGAATGCATCATGATAACAATCTTCCTCTTTCAAATGATAACACAAAATAAAAGGAAATGTTTAATTTTAACCAATGCAAGCACTTAGAATGTAGATTTAGAAATTTATGATTCAAATGAGTTCCTAAATCAGATTTGAAATTATTGATCCCAATTAAGCTATCCACAAATTCAACTTTGAATTGAAAAATTAGGGTTTTAGCAAAAATTTCCTCTAAATTTTTTGAATCTTGCAAGAAATTAAGACTTGTAAATACCAATTTGAATTTGAAATAGCATAAACACTCAAATTTGAAAACATAAATCAGAATTAGAGAAGATTGGAGTTCACGTCGGGTTCACCAAAATGTGTAGGAGAAAAAGTGACACTAAGCAAGCATGCCCTAATCTCACTTTCAACCACACACTTGTGGAATACGAAAGAGCCTAGAGGTATCACACAATTGGCTACTTCTTCTTGTGGAAGAGAGAGCCACGGGCTACCTATTAGGATTTCTATTCCTTTGTTGTAATTGAAAGATAAAATGATGCAAGTTCAATTCCTAACCCCAAAATGCAAGTATAAACTAATGACAAGATTGCAGAATTGAACTTAAACAATGGAAAGCTGTAAACACAAGGACAAGACAAGAATGCAAATGCGTACCCGGAGTTAAAATCTGACTGAAAATGTTCGGGACGGGGGCGTGGGCGCCACTGTCCTGATTCTGCCCCTGAAACTGCTCCGGAAACTGCTGTTTTGCACTTTGGAAAAGCTGTCAAAAATGCTGAAAATGCTGTCTGTCAGGAGGACCAGGGCACCCAGCGCCCCTGTCCTGGCAGGACCAGGGCGCTCCACGCCCCTGTCCTGGTCTTTTGCTTTGAAATTTGGTGGGAAGGTTGGTCTCAGTCTGCTTCTCCCGGATCTGCAACCTGCGGCGTCGTCCGAGTCCCGAAACCTGCACTTATATTTGAAAAGGTGTTTGGGCGGCTATATAGGGTTTTGCCTTAGTCAAACCCTCGCTTCGGTGATTTCCACCTCCACGAATAGCCAAGTTGTATTGTAAATGTATTGTGTGTGCAGACCTAGTGTGTGTGCAAGGTCCTTAAATGCAAGAAAGCAAACTAGAGCAACCTAGAAAGTAAACCCTAATTGCTTGTAAATGATAATGTGAATGCTCTAAATCAAGATGCAAAGTGATCTAAAGCATGAATAAATGATATATTGAAGCTTATGCAAAGACATGAAAACAACATGAAATCATACCCAACCCTCAAGGGAGGAGTACAAGCCAATCTTCAGTCGGTAATCTCCTATTGTTCTTCAATGTCTTCCAAGCCCTAAGTGGATGAATGAAATTGATAGATGCTTGATAGAAGGATGTTGAATGTTGTTGAAGTCTTCAAAGATCTGCTCTTTCGCTGCATAGAAGGTCCTTGAAAGCCAAAAATCGGATGCTTTCAAATGAAGAAAGAGAGCTTTTATGTATGAAACCCTAGGTCGTAAATTCGTATTTTGGCCGACCTAGAGATTGAATATCCCGCCAATTTCTTGGGGTTAAGCTTTATTTTATGATTGGATCGTGCTCCCAAAATTTCGAGAAAAATGTCCGGGACCATGTGCACCGGGCGCCACGGTCCCGGCAACTTTTCACCAAATTTTCAGGGCCGTCGGATATGATGATTTTAGAGAGAATCCCGAAGTTACAGGTGATTTCGAGATGTTTTGACCCCCGAAACCAAGCCCCCAAGTTCGAAATAGGGCCTAATTAGGGTTTTTGATTAAATGATGCATTGGAGGAATAAAATGAAAAGGGCACACTTTAATGAAAGGGCCCAACTTTATGATGTAGGAAATGATAAAATAGAACCTTAGACCTAATTAATTTGATTAATTAAGTGCTAAAGGGGAAATGCAATGCAAGATGCAAAATGCGCCAAGGCGGGTGCTAAACTAGGTGTGAAATTGTACCACCCTAGCAAGTGCGTACAATTTACGACGCTACAGATTATTCTAGGAAGACCTGGATATATTTTCTGAGGTACAAAGAGTCTGAAGAAATCCTTTCTAAATTTAAGGAATTCAAAGCTCTTGTAGAAATTATGTCAGGTAAGAAAATCATAACCTTAAGAATAGACAATGGGGGGGAATACACTTCTGATATGTTTAAAGATTATTGTATAAATGCTGGGATTAAGAGGGAGTTAACTCTACCTTATAACCTACAACAAAATGGGGTAGCTAAAAGAAATAACAGGACTATAGTAGAAGCTACTAGGGCTATGTTGTTTGACCAAAATATAGAAACCTCATTTTGGGCTGAAGCATCTAGGACAGCTGTGTACATTCAAAATAGATGTCCTCATTCTCTTCTTGACAATAAAACCCCTGAAGAAGCCTTTACTGGCAACAAACCTGACATAAGTCATTTCTAGATCTTTGGGTGTCCAGTCTATATTCATGTCCCCAAAGAAAAGAGGTCAAAGTTAGAACCTTCTGGAAAAAAAGGAGTATTTGTTGGGTACAGTGAAACCTCTAAAGCCTACAAAATATACATACCTGGTCAAAGACAAATTGAACTAAGCAGAGATGTCATCTTTGAGGAAGACATAGCATTCAGGAGGTCCAAAAGCTCTAATGAATTAGAACACCAAGATCCTCCTACAAGCTTGGATGAGGATTCCACCCCTGAGATTCAAAGGGAGACCCCTGAAGATGCTGAGCATGAAGTTCAAAGCTTACCTTTAGAAGAAAATTATCCCGAAACTAGGAACAGGCCACTTTGGGCTAAAAAGATGCTTCAAGAAGCTGAAAATTATGCTGCTCCAAACGGGACCTTCAGAGAAAGTAAGAGACCTAACCTATTTTCCAGTTATACTGCCTTGATGAGTGAGCTCATTGATGCAGAACCTTCCTGTGTTGGAGATGCGCTCAAGCATCAAGTTTGGAAAGATGCTATGTCAGAAGACACCAAGATCCTCCTACAAGCTTGGATGAGGATTCCACCCCTGAGATTCAAAGGGAGACCCTTGAAGATGCTGAGCATGAAGTTCAAAGCTTACCTTTAGAAGAAAATTATCCCGAAACTAGGAAGAGACCACTTTGGGCTAAAAAGATGCTTCAAGAAGCTGAAAATTATGCTGCTCCAAACGAGACCTTTAGAGAAAGTAAGAGACCTAACCTACTTTCCAGTTATACTGCCTTGATGAGTGAGCTCATTGATGCAGAACCTTCCTGTGTTGGAGATGCGCTCAAGCATCAAGTTTGGAAAGATGCTATGTCAGAAGAGTATCAGTCAATTCTGAAAAAATGATGTCTGGGATATTGTGCCTAGGCATAAAGGCAAATCTGTGGTATCTTCTAAATGGCTCTTCAAAATCAAACATGCAGCAGATGGCAGCATTGAGAAGCACAAAGCAAGGTTTGTTGCCAGAGGTTTCTCACAGAAAGAAGGTATTGACTATTAAGAGACATTTGCTCCTGTTGCCAGAAACACTTCTATCCGAGCAGTTTTGGCTATTGCAGCATCTAAAAGATGGAAAGTCCATCAAATGGATGTCAAGACTGCTTTTTTGAATGGTAAGATTGAAGAAGAAGTTTATTTGGAGCAGCCTGAAGGTTTTGTGATTCATAAGGCTGAATCACATGTCTGCAGATTAAAGAAATCTCTTTATGGACTGAAACAAGCCCCTAGAGCATGGTATGAAAGAATTGATCACTCTCTCTTGGAATTAGGGTTTTTCAAGAATGAAGCAGATCCAAATCTCTACTACAAGGTAATCAATGGTGAATTATTAATTCTTATTGTTTATGTTGATGATCTACTAATCACAGGAGAGGATAATTGTATTTCTCAATGTAACAAAGAATTAGCCTCTGAGAATTCTTCACTACTTCCTTGGATTGGAAGTTTGGCAGCAGGTAGATGGTATAATCCTTAATCAAGGAAAATACACCATTGATATACTCAAGAGATTTAGAATGATGGATTGTAGATCCATGACCACACCTATGGAGACAAATCTGCACAAGCTAAAGGAAACAGCTGCAGAATCAGAGTTTGCAGATCGTACACTCTAGAGACAGATTATTGGATCTCTGATGTATTTGGTAAACACAAGACCTGATAAATGTTTTGCTGTAAATGCACTAAGTCAGTTCATGTGTGAACCCAGGGAAATACATCTTGTTGCTGCAAAGCATATTCTGAGATATTTTCGAGGAACTATTGGTTTTGGTTTGAAATATAAACATGTAGAACTTGACCTACATGGATTCAGTGATTCTGATTGGGTTGGAAGCATAGTTGACTGGAAAAGCACATCAGGATATTGCTTCAGTTGAGGATCAAGAATGATCTCATGGATATGTAGAAAACAGTCTTCAGTTGCTCAGAGTTCTACAAAAGTTGAATACATTGCAGCCTCCATCGGAGCAAGAGAAGCTGTATGGCTCCGGAAATTGCTTGTAGGACTGTTTGGTCAACCCTTAAATCCTATTGTCATCTACTGTGACAATCAGAGTTGCATCAAGCTTTCAATGAATCCAGTATTTCATGACAGGCCTAAACACATTGAGATTCCTTATCACTATGTTCGACATATGGTGGAAAGGAATGTGATCCGACTGAATTATATTAGTACAGGTGATCAGATTGTAGACATTCTTACCAAGCCTCTCTCTAGGATCAAGATTGAACACTTTAGAGATAAACTTGGTATGGTTGAAAATGTTATTTAATTTTGAGATAGAGTCTCATTTATTCTGATATACTAATATATTTAAAGATGTTTAGTGTGTAAACTCTTTTATTTGTCATGTGTGTGACTCCATGACTGCATGGGCCTTCTGTGAACATTATTGAAGGGTGACGACTTTTCAATAATGAACACTTGTTTCAGATTGATATTGTAAGGTGACGATTTTACAATTATCAATTTAACTATCTTGATGGATATCATGTGACTTGATATCTGTGGACATGTCATGATAGTATATATATCTCTTAGACATTATGGTAGATATCTGTTGGTTGATATCATTAAATAAACCATAATTATGATAGAGATCTTCATGGTGAATATTATGAACATAATATTCGTGGACATGCCATGAAATCATTATCAGTATGGTAGGCATCATGTGACTTGATGCCAGTGCACATACCTTACTTGATAACTATGAGTTATTGTGAGTATCATGAGACTTGATATTCATTGTTGAACCATATCTCTGAATATCACCATGGTGTGATATCTCCTCTCTTCACAATCAATGGATGAATTATGATTTTTTCTCTAACATGAAATGTGTCCTCCCTAGTTAAGAGGGAGTGTTAATTTTGTAACGTCGGTCGTACTATTTCATATATATATACATATACTAATATGTTAATGTTAACTAATGATAAACAAAACCAGAGTTAACTTATCGCATTTGACCAACGGTTACACCGTTCATGGTATCGGGTGGTAAAGCGATTCTCAAACAAGTTGCACTCCTTCCGATCGGGTAAGTAAACGGTGATTAGTTTATATACTATGGTGAGAGGTACGTAGGGAAGAGATGTGTCTTCCCACGTGGAAAGACATATCTCTTCACTACGTAACCCCTCATCCACTTATATAGCATGCTTACATTGAGGAGGATGAACACACCGAAATTGATAAGAGTGGTGCATCTTTAAAACACGCTATAGCAGATAAAATACAACTTACAAATCATATCTCCATCTCTTCTATTTTGATCACAGAATTTTGAAAGAACTTAACAGAGTTAACTGGGTTTTGGAAGGAAATGACAACAAATATTTTGAAAAACTCTGCCCTATTTTATTATTAAACCTGGGTTTTTCATTTATAAATCACTTTCTCAACTTTTCACAGGTGGCTGAGTGATCAGGATCATCAACAAATTAGAACATCTCTGCTGTTGCTAATTTTAGATTCCCAAATTGCTTCTAATCTAAGTTATTGGTTCTAGTTTGAGTTTAGTTACACAGATTTGGCCGAAATAAACTAGGGTTGGGTTATGTTTTGGGGTATTCACACATCACCCCATTGCAAATGGGCACCCCCACTTTTTCGCTTTCTAGGGTTAGTCCTTTTTGCTTCCTAGGTTGTCTTAGAGGCTTGCTATTAGTCTTTGCATTGAAGGGCTAAAGTTTCTTAAGTAGCCAGAAGGTTCATCAAGTCAAGTGAAAGGACTAAGTCAAGAGTCTTTCTTAAGGACATGAGACCCCTGTACCTTCCAAAGGTCATTGAGCGAATTTCCCATCTAAGTCTTGTCCTTGCTCAGGCCTTAGAGCGAGCTGCACTTTAGGTCCCGTCCTTCCAAAGATCCCAGAGCAAATTTCTTAAAGAGGTGTTCTTAGAGGGCTGAATTGATGTTGCTTTCAAATCGATGAAGTAGTAAGTTTCAAGTCATGTCTTTGTGAAGGTCATAAGGCAAGTTGCCAAATCTTGTTATTTAGGTCTTGTCCCTAGAGAGGTCACAGAGCTAATTTTGCCTATCTTGACCCTGTCCTTGAGAAGGACATTGAGCGAACTATGTTTTGAAGCTTGTCCTTGGGCCAGTCATACAGCGATTTGAGCTTGTCTTTGGGAAGGTCGATGAGAGAAGTTTTTCTCTTAATCTTGTCCTCGTGAAGGACATAAAGCTAAATTCTCTTTAAGGATGGTGAGCGAGCTTCTTCACAGAATTTTGCATCAGCTTGGGTCAAATTCAACTATAAGCTTGTCCTTGGGCTGGTTACAGAGCGAAATTTTCCATCTTGACCTTGTCCTTACCTTGGTCCAAAAGCGAGCTGCACTTTGAAGTCTTGTCCTTAGGAAGGTTGGTGAGTGAAGTTTGTTATAGGTCTTGTCCTTGTTGTCGGGAAATATGTATATCTTATGTTTTGGTAGTAATGTTATTTGTTAGTAGTTAGTTAGCCGACGGGTAGGTAGTTGGAGTCGCGACGGTTGTGTCGCACCACTTCGGCTGTTATATATTGTACTACC